>NW_010204007.1:12338-43708 GCF_000695765.1 Mesitornis unicolor
ATGAGATTTGCAGAGCACTGAGCCAACATATAAGATGCCATTACAGATTCTGAAGCGAGAAGAAAACCCTTCTAAGCCATCCATTCAAATGCTTAACTGCATCTGCTTTTATACTACCACCTCATCAGTAGCAATTTGGAAACTGTAACCACAAAACAACTAGCAGGCCAAGTATGTAACCAGCATATCCAAATGATCTCAAACCCCTGGTTTCTACAGATTTTAACAGCCTAATAAATGGAGTTTTGGTACTGAGCTAAGTACAGTCATATATAATTGCAGTTATTCTCACATTAAGCTGCAGGGAAGTGGCAAACCCAATTAGATTAAATCCTACCACGTCTCCTTGGGATTTGCAGTAGACATTTAAGCAGAGAGACATGTCACTTCCACAGACCAATTTGCTTGTACCTGTCTGCTTAGATTTATTGTGATTTGTCCTTGTTTTTGTGTATGTTTATTTGCAGAAGCCAGCTCCAGATGCAGAAGACATCAGTGTAGCTTTGGAACATTATTTTTAATTAGCTAGGTTCAGTTTCTGGTAACATGCTTGAATTGCTTCTGGGCTACTAATGAAGTGTGGAAAATAAATATTGTTGCTCTCGGATATTTTTTTTTTCTTGTTACAGAAACCTTCCCATGCTTTGGCATGGAGGTTTTATTTGCCATGAGCCTCACAACATGGGGCAGCAAGTCAAGAGAGGAAGTTGCAGCTGAGTTTTCCTCTTAAGCTTGTTTTGTTCTTCTGTCTAAAACCCTAATAGGAATCATAACTATACTGGAAAATATTACAGTAACTGCAGGGAAAAGATTTGTTTATTTTTGCTTCTTCCTGAATTTGAACTCAATTGGACAAAGTTTACCTGAATTGGCACCTGGCAGAAGCAGGGCAAAATGCAGATAATGAAATGTGGGTCCTAATCCCAAGGAAGAGGATTTGCTTCTCTCTGTCAGGCATAGTTTCTATATTATCGTATACATTCATATGAAGAAACGGCAAAATCTTTTATTCTCCTTCATATTCTGTGCCTGTGTAAGTGACAGTACAAGGAGAAACACTGTGAAGGGCTGAGGGTGAGATATGCAGACAATTGCTTATTTACTTTGCAGAAAAACATTACTCAAAAACTATTGCCAGACTACAACATATCACACAGGACACATTTCTTCATTCAAAGGAAGAAAACAGTGCAGATTGACAACAAAGACCAGAGCTGAAATTTTCTACTAGGCAAAGGCTGTCTACTACCAATGAATCATGTACTTGAATTTAAAGTTAGTGAGCCTAAAGCCCTGCAGTACTGAAAACACTGGGTTTAAGATAATTCTTATTGTAAACAGTCTTTTCTACTGGAAGGGTTAACTGTCTTCCTCTGCCCACTCTTTTTTCAGTTGAGGAAGCAGCTGTGCCAGTGACTGCATCTCCTTCCATGAGGCATTTACATTCAGGCTTTCATGGGCAGTGATTTTACAAAACTCAGGTAGACACTGACATTATGCTAGGGAAGATGGTGGAAAGCTCCAGTCAGACGACAGCAACCTTCGCTGAGCAGACTGAATTTAGTTGGCAACTACCTGCAGTGATGGGTAACACCAAAAACCCAGGAGACTAGGAAAGAGCTGGATCTGCTCTTTCTGTGGGGCTGAAGCGTGAGAAAGTGTTGTCTGCAAGGATGGCCTGAGCTCAGTGCAGAGGAACGGCATTAGGGCTGCCATCTGCTGCTCGCAGCCTGAATAGCTGGGAACAAGGCTTAAGGAATATTTTCTTCTGAATTTTTGTTGAGTTTGCATGACTTTTGTGTGTATGCACGTATGTATACACTCGGACATCATATTGCATATGATGAATTTGGGGCTGTGTGTATCACGAAAGAGTCTGAGGCACAAAATGGGTACAGGCAGAAAGGAAGTTGTGGGACAAGAGAGCAGCAAATCGGAATTCAGCATCTCATGACCCTATTTGCTCCTCCTAAGTGTACTGAAATTGTTTGTTTTCCAATGCACCCCTTAAATCTTTTCCTGTTTCCTCTACTGGCCACATTGGAGATCACAGAGTTGGGAATGTACCTGTCATGCTTACATCCACTTGCTCCTTGCTGGTGCCATCAGAGCCCAGGGCTGTGTCACTGCATTTGCAGTCCCGTGGCAAAAGAAGCTTATCCCTGAAACTGTGGCCTACATAATCTGTTGTGCAAGGAGGTTTTGCTTTTGTTCTTGCCAGTACTTATGCTCCAGGAAGGCTAAGGCTTAGTGCCAGCTGCTTGTGGCAACCTTTGTCATTAGGAGGTCAAAGGATGGACCATTTGGAGGACTTCCTCTGAGAGTGGGTGACAGCTTTGCTCTATGTCATCTACACATTTGTGAAGGGTTAAAAAAAAAAACACAGGAAGCGAGTTCTGGTTTTACTGGAGATGACTGTGAACAGTTTTGCCTCAGGGGAGGGATATCCCTCACCTAATTCAAAGCACAAACTGATAAGTGCTTAGGACTGATATGCACTCATAGGACAGTAGGCTTTCAAGGGACCAGGAGCACTCACGGTCACATTTTTGCAGGCTCACAGCACAAGTGTATGGTCCTGGCACAGCTTTGCTGAGACTTCAGGCTGGTGAGATGCCCCATGGCACTCACTGCAGCAAGAAGGGGTTCCTATGAATCTCATGGGGGGCAGGCACTGCTGAGATATAGACGTATACTCAGGAAAGCTTCCCACACAACTGTCAAAGATTGACCCTGAAGTTACGTTAGTAGAAATTGGCTATGCATGATACCTGGTCACAGCAAGAATATGTTGCTTTATAAATGTGTTTATTTTTAGTTGCACATTAGTTGTAGCTGTGTGATTCAAACCCCACATCAGTACTGGAAAGACTTTTGACGTGCGGATACAAAGCAGACCCCACAATCTGTAAGATTGTAAAGTAGGTATGTTTATTCACCGGTGGGCAGCAAGGTAGATCTTTCTTAAAACCTTGTGCACCGAGTGCCGCTGCTCGCCGAGGTTATATGCGGTAAAATGTTACATATACATAAGATTTCCCAATACGCCTATACATATGCATGACCTATCCCCGCTTCGTATTAAGATTAGTTCCAGGAAGTCATTTCCATAAACTCCTCCTAACTGCGCTTGCGCAGTACCTTCTGGTGGTCATGCTGGAGAACCTTTTTCCGTGACCGCTAGTAACCCTTGTTTGTGCGCAGACTCTGTTGTTCTCTGGTTCTTGCTCAATCCGGGGGGTCGGGTTTAGCCGGTTCCTGAGACCACTCTCTGGTTCTTATCAGCAACTCAAGACTTCAATTAGCAGCGCATTTAGTAAGTGAAAAGTAATACAATGCTTTCCAAGATTTCTTTAATCCCTTTTTCACTTTGCATTGACTTCAGTAGTACTGAACAAGAGGAATACATTTTCAAGATTAGAAGGGACCATGGAACTATTCCAACAGGAATCAAACCAGAGCCGGTAATCTGAATCAGACCCATAAGAGACATGCAATGCCCTATATATAATATGTGTTTGAATTCCTAACATATGTCTTCTCTAGTACTAATTTGTAAAAACATATTTTAAGTATTTTCAGTCCTTGGCCTTGGAAGTCAAAATTTCAAACAAAAAAGTTGTGCTATGGACACAAGTTATATGGACAGTAACCCTGGCAGTTACAGTCCTGTGTAGAGGCTATAGTGATAATTATCTGCAAGATGTGACAAACTACACTTCTTTCTTTTTTTGTCTGGTCATGCCAGTGGTTATTTAGATACCAATAACACAATTGCATTGTTATTTATATCTGTCTTGCGAACTACTGGGACCAATATGATGGCTTGGAAAATAAGTCAGAAAGTATTTATTCAATAGTCTGTTCTATTGATTATTATCAAACAACTCATAATTTTGCACAGTGAGAATTTTATGACTGCAGTGATGTGAAGCATGTCTCTGTGCTTAGAAACCAAGCTGTTTATTTAATTAAGTACTTCTGGCTCTTTGGATTTAGTATTTCTAATTAAATTGTTATGATTATGACTTGCATTTGGATTATGCCCACAGTCTCAATTAAAACTATGAGAGGACCTCATAAGCACATGGAAGGACACATTGCCTTCCTCAAAGTGATTAGGAATATGTGTTTTGGAAAGATCTGTGAGTTCATCAAATCCAGTGTCCTGGATATTTCGGAGACTGGGGTCAATAAAGCAAAACATGACAGTCTCATTTACCACAAGAAATGACAGGTAGGAAGAGTGAAGTAAACAGTATCACTAACAAAATGTGCTCTGTTCCAGCTAGCTGCATGCATAGATTGATACTTATGTGTCTTCAGAAATATTTGAAGGAACATTAAATTATAAGAGGAGTTCACAAGAACATGGTGATTTGGTTTTTTTTTCAAATGGTGCTGAGCACAAGCATATTCTGTTGTCTTGTGGCTCCTTAGTAAATGAAAAGATGTGTGGCTGTCTCAATGAAGAGCTAAGCATTCAGTTTTTCACACTTGCATTCAAAAATCACACTCTGATTGTAAGCATTAACTTTAAATATATTATGGAAACTGTTGCTATAGCTCTGTTTTGAGAATCCACCATCATTGAGAAACTGGTGTTTTGAGTGACAATTATCAGCTGCTATCCTCCTCTGGCCAGGCAGATGTTAGCTTTTAAACCCATTTAAGTCTGTAATTTATACTAAAATAATCACCTGTTGTTTTTTTATGTTAATAGCCTTGGCTCCAGGATGCTTATTGGGGCAGCTTCTCCAGAGACTGAGAGAGATCTCGCCCCACCTGCCTCTACTGAGAGCAGAGGCAGACTGAACTTGTGGGAGATAAGAACTGAATATTCAAAAGGGAAAACCAGGTGAGACAAAGGTTATTGTTTGCATTGCTGAGGGAGAGGAAAAAAAACCTTTTCTGCACTTGCAGTATTAGGCAGGTGATTACAAAACTAGAAGCTGAAGTTGTAGAAACTTTGGATGGAAAATAACCACATTTGGATAATGCAAATAGCAATTAGATATCGTGGAGCACTGAGCATATTTGGTTTTTCATAGCCATCAGCAAGTAAAATGCACTTGACATTTCCAGTCATACCACTTCAGAATGTCATAACTAGAAATTCATTCTTTTTCTTACTCTGAGAGGGCTGTATGCTTTATCTAAGATCATATTGTCCCTTCTGACTCCACTCAGAAGATGGGAATGTGTGCTAATCTTTTCGAGTGGTGTGACGTGTCTATAAGAAAGCAACAGCAGAACTGAACATCATAAACTGTGTCCTGTTGTTTGAAATATGGGTAGAAATGTGACTAGTGTGGAGATCTGACTAGCTCAAAACAGATAAGTCATCAAATCTAGTTTATTTTCACAAACTTGTTCTTTAATGGAATACAAGAACAATTTGTTTTTCTAGGCCCTTGCTTTGGCCAGTCACTTGAAAAATAGCAATACTAGTGCAGTGGAGAGGAGGTGAAAAGCTGTGCTTGACCAATGCACTGTTATGTATTGTTGTGTATTGATCCATCTTCAAGCACCTTACCTGGTCAAATGCCTTTTGAAGAGTGAGAAGACAAAAGACATCATCCCTGTACCTGGCTCCACAGAAAGGACCTCAGGTGGTATACCATTGCCCAGTGCTGTCCTTGGAGAGTTGCACATTCACTGGGTCAGTATCCCATGATGAATCAGTGTAGATCTTATGATTAATGATGCCAGAGGCTGCCAAGCATCTCAGTCCCTTTAGCAGAGGAGTGTTTTTCTGTGGCAATCACTAGGGACACTTCTTCAGCCACCAAAATCAGAAGAATCTGTTCCTGGCCAGTTTTGTATATTGAGTGACCGTGGCACAGAAATTCTGCAGGATTGTAGAGAATGTCCCATCTTTACCTTCTTGATCACCTTGTTTCTGAAAATGAGGTTCAGCACAGCTGTTACTATTGATAAGAATTAGGGCTATTACTGATCAAGGCTCCTTTCCAATGTGAACAGTGTCTGTTTGAAATTACAGCAATTTTGCCAGCCATGAGAAAGCTTTACTCATCATTTGGGTAATGTACTTTAGGTTGCCCTGCTTGAGCAGGGGGATTGGACAAGATGACCTCCAGAAGTCCCTTCCAACTTCAATCATTCTCTGAGTCTGTGATCTCCATCATCTCCACTGGACTTAAGAGTTCATAAAAAGCATTTTTTACTCTTTGAATAAAGTGCTAATTGACCAGTCAATAAAGTTTATCTTCTGTTCCCTGCTTTGATATTTTTACTGAAAAAGCAGGAGTTATCCACTGCAAAGCTACACTGAAAACTGTTTCTTATCACTGCAAAAAGAAGTTATCTTATTGAGTCTGAGGGACTAATCACAATTCAGGCTACTGTGGTTCCTTTGGGAGTTTGTGGTGATGATGGTGATGACAACACAACAGTGTTCAGAATTTCATACTTACGAATACAACCTCCTTTCCCATTTAGAAGGAAAAGGAGTGTGTGTTTGGCATTCTGGAGGTCACACTTAATGTAGAAACAGTAAGCGACAGCTATTCTTATGAAGTTTAATTTTCATTTCTGCATTTGTTAGATGGTAGGTTAATCTTTTTCCTAGTTGTGTTTGTCCTAGGTTATTGTACATCTTTGTCTGTTTGACACTACTGTCTTAAGTTACCTCCCAAGTTGTATCTCCGCAGGCTTGTTTGGTTTGCAGCTTTCAGCGATTTGGAATCTTTTTGCACATATCAAAATATGAAACAAAATACTGGTTTGAACACTGCACTAGTCCATTACCCTGTTTGAGGCTGACAGCATGTTCAAAGGAAATTATTTCCCCTGCTGTATGAAAGATGGAATTTTTTCAAACTTTATTTTATATCTGTCACTAAGTTCAGCAATACTCTTTTGATAGGTATATGAACTACAAGTGGTAAAGCTGATAAAAGCCCTGCCAACACTAAGAAGAAAAATTAGATGTAGGGGTAGAGATTTGAAGATCCCATCTAGAGATATAGCAAGGCGATGTTTGACCCTTGAATTTTTGCATAAGGAACTTATCTTTTTATGCTCAAATTCTGCAGAGGTATGCTGGAGAGAGAGAGAAGCTGATGGTCATGACAGATGGCCCTTATAGCTCTGACTGATGAGGTTCTTCTTTAAAGGGAGAACAGATATTTCAAAGTGCTTTCCCAAGTTAAGCCTTTAATGACAGTGCTGGGAACTGTCTGGTACGAAGACCACACAAATCTTTCTTAGAAACAGCTGCTTGCCAGATTTTTATGGTTGGTTATGTACCTTTGCCAAAGGATTGCTTAAGATCCGGGGGTGTATAAAGCAGATGCCATTGTATACATTGTGTAATTTAGGAATGCTGCGTTGCCATCTACATATTTATTGATATCGGTAAGAAATTTTAACATCTACAGAAAATGAGTTGATTATTTTGCAAAAGTTCATTTTATGAATTTATTGCAATCATGAGATATTGTTCAGGATTCCTACAAGGTGAATGTAAGAATATACATTTTATAGTTTCTGTGTATATAGGTGAATTCTTGTTTTGAATAAAAACAGCTGCATAACTGGCACCAACACATACATACCTATTTCACCTATCTACTGTGCCAAATTATTTATATTATTTTTTTGTGAAGACCTATATTCTTGTTTTGTCAACTTTGCATGAACAACAACCAGGTCTCACTGCCAGCACACCTGTAGCCTGTGTCTTATTTACTTTCCCTCATTTCCCATTTTTTTTCTCACTCTCCTGGTATGTTTTTGGTAGCACCTTTAATATGTACTTTGACAAAGTTTCCTCATACTTCCCTTGCTTCTCTTGGAAAGTTTACATAAATTGGTTTTTTTCTACTTCTTTCTTTCCTCAGCTTCTTCTATATCTTTGATCTTGCTCTGGAAAGTCTTTTCCAAAGTCTTAGCTGATATATCTCACAAACAGCCTTCAGTTTACATCCACACATCTAAAATAAGTTTGTTTCTTACAATTTTATATCCTCGGTCCTGCAGTACTCTTCCCTCTGTCTCAAATACAGGAAGTTTCTCGCAGCTAATATTAGTCCTGACCTACAAAGTTTGTCTCCAAGCCTGTCATTTGGACCATTTAATTCTATTTTACATATTTCCTCTGCGAGCTTATTTTCTCATGTCAAACATAAAGCCCTTACCTCGAGTGCTATCACTCTTCTTTGAACCTGCCCTGAATGCCACTGCCAGGACACTATGAAGCCTAGTTAAATTTTCAACTACTCCGTGTTTTTTTCATCTTGTTACTTAATCCAAAGAGAACCTGTATATATTGCATTTGTGTATCAGCACAGTTCACTAGGTGTTTACAAAGTTCATAGTATATGTATATAATATGTGCTTTTTATATTAGTACACTTCATGTATGGCACAATAGCATCGCACTTATGGTTGAGAAATATTTCCTCTGTATGAGCTGCCTAAGATCTTTTTAACATACACGTAATGACTGGCAACAGTTGAAGATATTTCTGCAGATTAAGTTTAGAAAACTCTGGAGGCTGCCATGGACATCTATGGGGACAATTTCCCCTAATTAGTATTACCTATGGACTAAGATTTGTTTCTTGTTAGGCAATGTTTGAAATCATTTACCTTTTTCCCTAAATTGTCGATGACTTTTAACATTATGGCAATCAGAGACCACTAGAGGACTCTGTTTTCCATCATATTAAGTAATACTCTGTAATGAGTTTTTGCTGTTCTGTATTTTTTAGGCATATATTTTTATAAAGTATACAAACGTGCTTACTTACACAAATTTACCCTTTTACAGAGTAATCAGGCAGGCACTGGCCATTCAGCAATCAGAAGTACAGTCCAAATGTTGATGAAGTCCGTACGGAAAATGCATGAGTAATTGATGTAATACTAGGATCCTGTCTTCAGTTCTGGTCTGCACAATTACTTGTTTGGTTATGGGCTTTCAAAATACTCAACCAATGTAAACAAGAAAGTTTGAGAAACTTTCAAACTTTAATGATTTTTAAAACCTTTCCCCCATCTTTTTCATTGCATTCTTACAGAAAACATTCCTATCTTGAAAGGTGCATTGAATTTGGATGCTTTCCAAAGAGATCCTAATCGCTTTTCAAGATAAGGGGATCCTTGCTGTAATTTTGAAGGAAAGAAGCAAAAATAAAGCAGATTATATCTCTGTGTTGTCTTTGGGCAGACAATAGAAATAATTGTGATTCAGAGCCATTATCTGTTTTTTTTCCAAAATGTTTTTTTTACAGGAATAATAGAGATTCTTATGTCAATCACCATGGCTGTTTACCCAGCAGCTGGTTAGTCACTGCCCACCCAGCAATGAAAAATGTCTATCTAATTGCAGTCAAGTGAAAACTGCCAGAGGATATCTGGCCCTCTGTTTTCTTTTCAGTTGCAGTGCAGCCCATCAGAGACAGCCAAAGCAACTCAGGCATTCATGCAGGATTTGCAGTTCATCAGTGCAAAAGAATGAAGACAACTGGAAGGAAAATAACCAAAGTGCCCCACAGGTTTGAGTCTAACAGGGCGTACTTGGAATTCCCTCAAGTGAGCACAAGAAGAAAGCCCACAGAAAACATCCTGCTAATAGGTGGTTTTATTTTATAATCAAAGGACACATTGGAATGTAGTACTCTCATGAACTTACTACTTCCTTTTTTTTAAAGTAGATACTTTGCATTTTAAGAACATTCCAGCATTGTCAACTTTGTGCAAGTAGAGATTGTCCTCAAACAGAAAAATGAGAATAGGACAGCAATAGCCACTGCTCTTAGGAGAACAAATGAAACATGTAAAGAAACTGTTCTTTAGTGGCCTTGATTACAGGTGACACACTACTGTTTGCTTCCTTGTTTGTCTGGAGTTTGCTTAGTCTTTTAGCTATAGCCTACAATTTTGGAAAACAATCTAAAAATTATTTCAGTAGGAACAACTTTGATAGCTACTGATGCAGTGTTCTGATGCCTTTCTTATAATCAGTCAGTTGTGAAGTCTGTGAAAAAAGGAAAAATTGTGAACTTCTGAAACATTTTTCTTAGGTTTTTTGATTACTAATTTTTATAAGCTTTTCCTGAACTTAATGCAATTCTGTGATTAGTTGTGGTTTTGTACAGAAGAATGGCACAAGAAAAGAACCATCACCAAACAACCTGTCCCCCCACCCCAAGATTCATTTCTGAGTATAGAGAGCACTGAATTTGATGCTTTCTTTTGTTTTAGAGGTAGAGCACAGGTATTATAGCCCATTCCACATAATTTTCTATTTACATTTCTTGATGGTAACTTGTGCTAATCCAATTTCTTTGATTTGAAAATGTAATTTTATATTTTTCTAGACACATTATATCTACTGCCTTTGAAGTCTGTAGTAAAATAGAAAATAATCTTTTCTTTCCTTCCATTTCTGATCCCTGCTCCATTTAGCACAATATAAAGAACATATAAAGGAACCCAGCTAAAGTGATTATATACAGCTTGCAAAGATGTGGCAGTTAAGAATCAAAGCTCCAGGGAAGTGTTGAAAAGTCCCTTAGCTGGGGCTTTGTGACCATAAGCACTGACTGATTTATGCACCTCCTGCTATTAGAAAGATATCTGGGGAAGAGTTGAAATAAAGAATGTGAATGTGGCTAATAACTGACACCACAACTGACTTCACTTGGTGTGGGTGCAGAACGCAGGCCAAGGCTGTCCCTCACTGATGAATTTGTACTTTGAAAAATAGATCTCAGAGAAAGTGTTTTGCTTATGTGAAATAAAAGGCACAATGAGGGTTAGAAGGATACTGCTCACTGTGTCATTATCAGGCTTCTCCTCTAAAGTCAAGTTTGTTTGTGATTGCTGTGAATATATAGTAAGAGATCAATATAGGATAAAACACATACAGCCATGTACAATTTTATGTATGGAGGAGTTTATTTAATTAAAGCAATGCCCCAGTGAAGAGTTCTTCATGCCAGCTGTGGAGTATTTGAAGATGTCTAATGGAGGCCAGAGGCCTGCTGTGGGAGAGCAGCTTTTCCTCTCAAAGCATCTTTCCCTGTACAAAATCCACCTTAGGAACAGCAGGTCTGGAAGTACTCTTCTTGTTGCAAAAAAAAAAAAAAAAAAAAAAAAAGCAAAAAGTTTGTCTTGTTTTGGGAATATATTTAGAAATTTTAAACATGATTTTTCTGCAAGTAGAGCTGACCATAGAGAATTACTCAAGTAGATTCATGTGATGTGAAACCATCCATATTCCTAACATGAGTTTATAGTTAGAATTTTAGCAGCTCCTAATGTTGAGCATCAAACTTCACCATTTCTTCAGTGTGTAACATATCTCCAAATACCTATATCTACCTTTTTATATCTCTCTCTTTATAGAGCAGTGTTATCTCATGCTATTCTGCTGTGGTTTTCACCCTTTCACTGGGATTCAATTTGGGTGGGAACTTCTTTCCAGAAAGTAATTACAGAACTTAATATTTCCAGAAACTTCCAAGGAAAAAAAATTACTTGCTAAATTTAGGGATTTCATGCTGACCTTTATAAACAAAAATTTCTAGACACAGGCAGTGCAACTTCATGTCAAATCAGCCAGCATAATTTTAAAAATATCTACTCATCTAGAAACATAAACATTGTTTTCTACATGCTCGTCCTCTTGTTCAAGGTATAGAATTTCAATTGGAACAATATCTGTGTCAACCATTCTAGTTAGTAAATCCTTTTTTCTCCATTCTCCATTTGAACTGTAGGACTGTAATTTGGCATAAACCATCTGTAAATATAGCAGTTGTAGCTCACTGCCTGTCTCCAATGATATTGGCATGACCAAAGCACACCAAGGCACCTTTCAGATCAGAATCAGTCCTAAGGGATGCAAGCATATGTGAAAAGTTTACATTACGATATATATATCATGTGAAGAAAAGGCCATCAAATCAGGAAAACAATTGACCGTGTGCTTAGATGTAAGAACATTTTGAAACCTGCTGAGAGCAGGGTTCCTGGGGCAATGCTTTGAAACCATCATGGGCGCCTTAGTCCTGTGCAAGAAAGAAGAGCAATGACTGCTGTTGAACCTGTGGATTCCTGACAGGCTGTTTCTATACAGTCCTCTTTAAGAGGGAAATTAGATCATCTAACTGACTAAGAAGTTTCACTGTCTTCTTTTTCCTGCCTCAGCAGCCCCCAGTGACTACCCTTCACACTTCTCCAACCATTTGTGTCTCCTTAATGATGTTCAGCTCTGTGATTCTGACTTTAAAAGAACACATTTAAGTACATTCCTGAATCAGAGTCAATATTTGTGAGTAGATCACTGTAGTAAGGATTTATGGAAGATGTGAAAACTACTCAGTGATCCATGATACTTGGCTGCCTGTCTTTGATATCATAGTTGGCAGCAGAAATAACAATTCTCTTTTGCAATAGCTTACATGATTTCCAGATTTATTTTTATTTCAGACTAAAATAATAATAAGGCTATTATTTTCTTAGATAGTGACATGAAACTAGCTGGGTTTCTTTGAATCAAAAATACCAAGTCTACTCTATCTAGAAGAAAATCTGGGCTGAATCCTTCAAAATGTTAACATCTATAGTCCCTTTAAAATCTCTCATGAAACATTGTTTCACTGAAACACACTGATAAAGTTATTCCAGTCATCCCATGCTGATAAAGGTTTTTTCCATACAATTTACTGGGATTTAATATTATGCTAAAGTGAAGCATGTGGTTAACTATGGTCTAAAAATGCTTATTTTCTAAAGGGCCACTTCTTGACATCCTCTGAGTCTTGATCTGCCACTTATCATTTTGCCTTTATCTCTGCTTGTTTTATAACTTCCTTGGGGAGTGGAACTTGTTTGCTTAGTGGTTTATCTTGTGCACACTACAGCACAATTAAATCACAATGAAAGCTACTCGCACATGCTGCAAATGTGACTGACAGCATATTGTTTGATTGCCTAAGAAAGTGGCTAGCACCACAGCAGAAGGGCTCATTTTAATTTACACGCGTCACTCATTCAGATGAGAAATTAAAAAATGTTCTGTGCTGTATATGGGAATGATGCTTTGTGCATTTACCAGCTTCCTTATTATGGCTGTTTATGTATTTGGAAGTTATAGCAAATGCTGACCTAGATTCAGATGGGAAGATTCGTGATCAGATACGTCAGATGCTCATTTGACAAGCCACCACATTGGCACACAGACTAACATAACTACTTGTGTAGCCATGGATTGGTGCCATTCTGGCACAGCAAAAACTACTCTTTGCTGAAACCTGTTTGAGCCACAATATTGTACAGATATGGGGCAGTAATTGACTTATTTTTGCACAGGAGAAAAGTTGTCCAGCTCTTGCTGGCCCCTAATGATACAGTGGGATCTCCAGGGAATAATTTCTGAGACAATTTCATTAAAAGCTGGGGGAAATGAACCACAGAGCTGCTGTTGGATTGTACCA
Organism: Mesitornis unicolor; assembly: GCF_000695765.1. Lineage (NCBI taxonomy): Eukaryota > Metazoa > Chordata > Aves > Mesitornithiformes > Mesitornithidae > Mesitornis > Mesitornis unicolor. The sequence continues at coordinate 25,811 of NW_010204007.1, forward strand.
GGGGAATTCAAGATGCATAACTCACCACCCATCAGTTAGGAACTGTGGTATGAACTCGCTCTTTGCCTAAATGTAGCAGTTCTGAGTTCTGCTAGCAGCTGCCTTGTGTTTTCACTTGAAATCAACTGCAGAAAAAATGTTTCCTGCACCATTACATAGTTCCCCATCTTGTAGTAGTATGTTAACAGCCAGGTAAAATGGCTTTAGGAGACTGCTGTCAAAATGAACATGAGGAGGAACTTAGCCAAAGAACAGTGCAGATTTTAATAAGAGTCATGCAGTTAATCCAAGCAGACCACCATCACAATTCTACACTTGATGCGTAACATTAAATATTTTCTTATGCATTACAGCAGATATGTTGTCTATCTCATTTTTAAACAGATTTGGAAAGTGATTTACAATACTGAATGTTTTGTTCTTTGAGCATTAGTGTAATTTCAGTGGGGTTCATCAGCTGGGACACAGCATTATGGTCCAGTATGTGGGCTTTTGCGTGACAATGCTGTGCTGCTTTGCTGTGGTTCTGCAGTTACTGTAAGTGGGGGAAAAGAATTTTTGTGCCTGACTTCATCCACTGATATAGACATTATTGTTAGTAATCTCCCATCACCTTGCATAGAGATAGAAAGAGCTTCTTGAGTTATCGACTTTTACTCCCTGCCTTTCCAGGCTTCACATGGTGGGAACCAGATATGCATCATTCAGACTCCAGTCCTGTTCCGGTTTTACTTTCCTGACTACTATCTATCTCATATTTCACTTTTCTTCCTAGTCTCAGTACAGCAGTCATTCTTTTGATCACTTCCCCAGTGCTGCTAGTTTGAGATGCAGACATTTGGTTGGTGGTATTTCCAGAATCAGAAGACAGTTGTTTTCTCAAAAATTACAGTATCTGTGGCTTTGCCATCAGTAATGACTGAAACTGAGCTACTCATACCCCACTGAATCAAGCTGATACTAAGATAATTATATTTGCATTAAACATTCAGTGTCTTTATATGTCAGTGTTGTAGACTGAAATGAAATAAAAATCATAGGGTAGTTCAAAGCAATTAAAGTGTAAGGGCCCTTGCTAACCTTTCAAAACATAGCTTTATGTTTATCTTCCCTCCAGCTTAAATCAGCTCTGGCTTGGAGAGCTGCACTAGATGAGAAATGTCTCTAACAGAGACTCTTGCAGTCCTGGTGTGTTTATTTAAGATGGCAAAAGGAATCTACAACTCTTTGTATTTTTCTGTATAAGAATCTCATCACTCACATGGTTTCCATGTCTTGGCTTAGCAATTCATAAACATTAATAGACATTTCTCTTCACTGCACTACTACTCCTTCTGCACTACTGTGATATAAAGAATAGTCTGCCTTGAGATGGCAAGTGAGCAGATAAACAAACGTGCCCACATTATACAGGATATCTGTATTTGTGTACAATTCAACAGTGTACTGACTTGTACCTTTTCCACATGGGGATAATCATGAGATTAGGAGGAACCCTTTCCACTTTCTGGGCAGCTATGGCCGCATGAAGTTTACTTTCTCTTGCTTTTTCATACTGAACCATCTATTAAACATTTAGTGTAATTCTGCTGCTTCTCTCACACATACCCTTTCCAGCAGCATGGGAGCCAATGGTGGGAAAGAAGATGGACTTTATAACATTGTAAGAAAAAAGATCTGTAAGACCTATTCTTTTCAAATACACCAGTAGGTCAGATTATTCCCCAAGAAATAATCTGCCTCAGCACTGCAGGGAAATCCGTAATCCCAAGCTTCAGCCTACAAAGTTAAAAGCTGCTGCTGCTGCCTGCCTTCGATAAATAAAATACTACAAAATATTTTTAGTTTTCAAGTCTACTTTAAACAACTTACATCAGGGAGTCTTCAGTTTTTTTAAGCTCACTTTTTTTGCTTTCAGGAAAAGTGAGGCTTGAAAGTGTGTTGTTCAGGTTGTAGCTGAAAAAGTACTTAAAGGGAAGATTATAGTTGGAGTAGGTGCCCAGAGATGTCCTTGTATGGAAAAGGTCCTGGGAAAATCTCAGGAAAAGATAAGTAGGAAAGTCAGAAGATTAAATTTGCAAGAACTGAGAAAAATTGGAGAGGTCTGGACACTAGGACAGCTTAAAAGCTACAAATGCAATTCATCCATGAACTTTTGTATTTCACTCCATTTAGCTAAGCTGCATGCTCTGTGATCTGACACACTCTGCTCGCATACCATAGCCAGGGTGCATTGGATCATGGCAGATACACACATGGTCCCAAAACTGACTTAAGTTGAATGAGAAATGGGAAGATCTTTGGTGGAGACTATGATAATGTGGGCAGAACAAGGGAATTACATGGAGCTTGTGCAAGAACAGATTGAATGTGCATTGGATTTCTAAACATTGCAAAAATGGAGGCTAAAACCATGGCTGGGATGGTAAAGTTTGCAGATGATATGAAGAAGTGGGTGAGTGTCTCTAGGGCGGAAATGCTAGTTCATATTAGACAAGAATCGCAAACGACATTTCAATGAATGTTGGAAAATTCTGAAAGCTCTGTAACAAATTCAGAAATTGGCATGATTCTGTCTCATATAAAAACTGGTAATTGATAAATTCCAATGTGTTTATTCCTTAATTTTTCTCTTTGAGGCTCCCTTTCTCAGGCTTTTCAAGACTAATACAGGCAAGAAAATAATTATGGACAAATGAACTAATACTCTCTGTTTAATATTTTGGGCACATTCAGTATATCAGTGTCAGTGTCAGCTAGTAAGTAACTACCTATCTTTCCATATAGACATTTAGGGAGCTGAAGGATACAGCTTTCTTGGTTTACAGAAGAGGGCAGTGATGTTTCATTTTTTGGAACTAGAATCATCAGCTAACAAAAGCTTCTGTTCTACTTAGTGCAGAAATAGAAATGTCCAATATTTGCTCTTACGATCTTCGTTCTTCGTGTTACAGTCATGCTTCCTACTTGTTACTTTATTTTCTTCAAGGAAAACAGTTCCATCTTGAAGGAAGTATTAACAGCAGTGGATTGCACAGAGCACTTCTGCCACCTGCCTGAGACCTGTCTGGCTCAAAGGGCAAATTCACAGTAATATTTCAATCTTTACATAAAAATGCTAACTACCTGTTATCTCTGTCACTGTGCAGTTTGTTTGGCCTCAGACCTTCTGACATTACAGCTTGTCAATGACATTTTGTGATTCCTATTTATAATGGTGTGTCTTCCTGCTGCAGTATGGGAACAATGAGATAAAAAGAGGGTTCATTACAAAAAAATGAGCATAAGAACATATCAGACAGATATCTATTTCAAGGACATCTTGCATCCTCAAGACATCAAATACCAGATTTGATGGATTGTGTGATTCTAAGTTAGATCACACATGCAAATGAATGACAAGACAGTTTCATAATAAAATTGCATGTTCTACTGTGTTTTTATATGGCTCTTGCTGCACACAGTATACAGGTTGGACAATGTTACTGAGTGCTTTCCCTGTAAGAAATGTATCTTCATTTTTTGCTCTATTTCACTTAAACTAAGCAAAGAGGTGTAGCATGACAGGTGATAATCATGAAAGTGATGCCAGCATCTCATGTCCACACTATGTCTTTTCTGCTCTGGCTTTTTACCCATCCACAAAACTGCTTCCAGACCTGCATCCCTAACTCATCAATCTGAGCACATTCCCCTCTCTGCACCTCTTCTCTGACTTCTCTTTATCCCTTACATCAATGGAGGCTTTCTCACACTGGTTCAAGTGGTGTTCAGCTCCTCTCTGCATTTCTTACCACCAATGCCCTGCTGGGACATCAAGATGAAACATGTTCTGTAGGAGCTAGGTAGTTCATTTTGATCATTATTTTAGAGTGAGGTTGTCTCCTGCTTTCCTGTTGCTGATGGTGTGATCTTGTATCCCTCACTTCCAGGCTTTCCCAGTACTTTTTCATATGTAAGGAACTATTGTAAGTCCCTGCCAATCATACTATACTGAACACTTTAGACTTTTCTTTTTCTTTGATTCCCATTGAAAAATTGGTGGCAGTTAAACAACTTGTGATACGGATACTCACTTTCCCTGTGTACTGATATGTGTCAATCTCTATCTGTCATTTTTGTTTTATCCTGTCAGTCCTTCGTTGTACGTAATGCAAGGGGTATGTGGTCCCTGAGGAAAGTTCTAGAAATTTTCTATTATTAAAAAACAGTGAAGTAGCTCCTGGAAACTGGGCTACCTAGATAACTTGCTGAATATATTGCCCTTTTTTGGACAGCCCTCTATCCTGTCATGTTCAGTCTCTGCTGTTGAAAAGTATAAATATTTGAGCTTTATTTGAGTCAATTTTAATAAAGTGAAAGCAAAATAATTTCTATGATAAGTTTCTTTCTACACAATTATTAAAAATTTCAATTCCAAAGTCAGTAAGATTGTATACATACAGTCTTCAGCACATTTCTGAGGTGAAAATGGTTATTGATAAAAAATAATTTATTGTGCATACAACCAATCCCCAAAGGAATTCTCAAAGAAGAAAAAATAGAACATTTCTCAAATTACAAAAGGCCATATAATCTTCCATTTGTCACTAAAACACACTTCAAAGAAAAACAGTCTCATCCTTAATTTATTTTGAAAGTCAATGCCAAAATCACTAAGATCCATATCCTTTTCCATATTGAAAGTTCTTAGGTGGTCTCATTTACCTCTCCTACAGCTACATCAGTGCTTTAGGTCCAGCAGTCAGATGGAATAAAAGGCACAGCTCTGTCATTATCTGAATTACCTGTGCTATTTTTTAAAAGAATTTTGTGAAAAATAATATTATTTGGTATTTCCTCCTTTCATTTTTCTTTATTTGCTGGTACATTTTACAATTGCCACTTTTCAGATCATATTTGAATAGTCAGGACATTATCACCTTTCTGCCGTTACATTACAAATATGAGGTCTCATAATAGAAATTCTAAGCCTCCAATTACCAGGAGAGACTACATCATCGCATATGGACTAATAACATAATGATGTAGTGACCAAAAACACCCACAAGGCTATCACAGTGCCAATCTACATGGTGTAATTAGCTGCAGGTGCACCACAAATGGGAGTTTAAAGCAGCGTGTTCACCTTCCCCTACGATGGAAACTGAGTATTTACCGAGGCATAAAAGACCATTTGAGTGCATTGAACACTGAAGCCTGGTTTCAGATAGGGACACAGTTTTAAATCCTTTTTCTGCCTCATTAAGGCCAGTGGAGATAGTGAATCCAGGTTTTTCAGGTCAGAAGCCTTTCAGTCACTTATGAAACATTATTCTGCAACTTCAAGAAGAGAGCACTTTTACAAAATGCACATTTTCGCCTCAATCCAGAAGTAAGAAAGATGAGCACAGCTCTGAGATGCCCAAGGCAGGAGAAGTCCTTTCTGACGGCCAGCACAATAGCTTACAGGTGATATCTATGATGACTGTCCTTTTTGGGAAGCAAACTCTGTTATCTGCCCCAAAGCCCAGAAGAAACCAATCATCTGCCTTTGGGTCAACTCCTTCCTCTCTATTTGTTTTAGAACAAACAATTATGTTGTTGGCAAGCATAATAGTCATGTTATTCTCTTTGCAGAAGTTGTGAAAGGCATTGGTGTCCTACTTTGCTAGTGAGCTCATTGGGCATATATGCAGTGGTGGTCCAGCTGAAGTCATTTGTCTCTTTCCACTAGAGTCTACTTGTCCTAACCTCTTCCCTCCAGCCAGACCTTGGTCCTTCAGTTAAGTTCATGGAGTAAAAAAAAACAAAGGCCAGACCTTCCTCTTCTAAGGAGCAGTGAGGGGGTGAGTGGTCAGCATGTGGCAGTAGTTTCAAGGTTTACAAACAAAATAAAATAAAATAAAATAAAATAAAATAAAATAAAATAAAATAAAATAAAATAAAATAAAATAATCAATAGCTACTCAAGTGTCCTATGAGTTGGAAATATTTCTCTTAACTCCAGAAGTTTCTAAGGGAGGCATCAAAGCACTTGAGATTAAACACAAAACACTTTTAAGGTATTTAAACTTAAAAGTACTAAGCCTGTAGGCACAAGCTGGGAAAGAATAATAAATGTAAACCTTTCAATTTGTAATAGTTAAGAATTGGCATTGGAAGCTGTTAGAGGCTTTCAGCTGGTATTGGTGAAAGATGATGTTAATGAAGTTGACATCTGCTTTTGATAGATCAAGTAGTCACTTTACTTCCCCTATTCAGGAATCAGCAGGGTAGCACAAAGTATTTGTGGATATTCTGCTTTCTGGAGGTAATTTTCATTAAACAAAATAACAGCAGGTGATAGAATATTTGATCTAAAATATAGATAGAAGGGATGACAAATGAGAAATAATTCAAAATACATATACCAGCAGTATTGATAACGGATAAGTACTAGGCATTATTTTATACAGAGGTATGTGGAAAGCTGACTGCTTTTAAAATAAAATTTAGGCAAGCATCCACTGCCAAACTGCAGAAGGCCAAACTGTAATTTTTTACAATGTCTTTTAAAATGTCTTTATCCTATGTATTTTGTTTTCTGTCTTTTAAGCCTGATTACTTCAGTCAAATTGATGCTCACTGGATGGGTAAAACAGGCTACGTAGCGTCAGAGGAAAGATACTCATGATCTCATGTCAGTAGAGGCTTCTGTGAAAAGAGTCGTGCACCCTTTCTGTCAAAAACCATTGTCTACACTTTCAGAAGTGCATTGGTGTACTTGTGTATATAAATATATATGTGTCTTGATATATATATACACACATACACACACACACATATACTTGTGTGTGTATATATATGTGTATATATATATGTATCTATATATAGAAGTCTTGATGGATGTAATTCTGTTAAATAATTCTCCCTCTGCCCTGGGGTTTCTCATTAATAAAACACTGAGTTTTGAATCCCTGCAGCACATTTAAATTTCAGGTATCTTTATATGACAGCATTTGGTTTTTTGAATGTTAAAAAGGGTCATGTTTGATAATGATTTTTACGTGTTAATTTTATGAAGACAGGTCGAACTCTGTAACTCCAAATGAGGAATGATTTCAGGTTTTACAAGAGTTATTCCTATCAGTATGTAGATTAATAAGAATAGTGTCTGAAAAATCCCTGTGATTGGACCAAACCATGTCAGTGGAAAACTGAATTCATCTGAGATACTTATAATTCCACTAAATGTCTGTTCTAGCACTAAATGCATAAGCATGGTATTCCCTGTGTGGATTTGACTGGTTTTGGCAATGCGCACTTTACTTCTCTTTCCTCATTTTTGATGCCAAATGCTTGGAAAATATTCTTTTAATTATCTAACTTCATCTTTTTGGCCTGCTTTACTTGGAAAGACTTAAACTGTAGCCTTACTTATACTCATGTGACACTTGTGACTTTCTGGGGAATACTGATTTAACTGAGAGTGCAGCTACACCTGATGTTCTTTAACAGTGTATTGCTACGCAGATGCCAAAGTAATAGCCGAGCTTCTGCAGAACATAATGGCTCTGGAAGCTGTAGTATATTAAACAGACTCACTGCAAATCTCTCTGGGACTAATCCTTCCTGTGCTCTTGAGAAACATTGGATTTGGTGCGGGTACAGTTTTTCCCTCTCTGCATTTTTAAACAAAGACAAAACTTACAGAAATTTCTGAGATAAACAGAGGCACATATAGGGAAAGGGTGGGTGAAGAGAGCAGTAGGGAAGGTGGTGTGGCAGGTAGCAGTTCCCTGTCTTACATGAGCATTATTCATTATTGTACCACAGCAAATATTGACTAGTTGAATAGAAGAAATTACAATGAATGTTTTAGTCCACTTACCATAATGATATATGCTTAATTACTCCTAATTGTGTAAGCACATCTCAACATTTCCCATAAGATAGTAGGCTTTTTGTTTAGTACTCATAAAGCATGTGTTACAATCTAGTACTCCCACTACTGAACTATTTCTGTCTTAATAGAAATGGCTGGGTTAAAGTATCCACCTCTTCTGGTTGTATCTGCACAACCTCTTGTTTTATTTAGATTGAGTATGTCACTAGGATAACAATTCTTCTTGCATCCCTTCTTCACATTTTTTCTGAACTATCTATAAGCGAAAGTGATACCTCTATAGGGAAAGGTCATGTATTCCTGGGAAGAGGTAGGAGGCTTCAGTCACTTATTTTGGTTTTGATGCATTGCTAACTAATGAATTGTGCCTTCTCAAAAAAGTAACAGTAAATGTTTTCATAATCTGTCAGTGCAACATGTCATTACATAACCTGCCAATGTAAAAAAATAATGTTGGAAATTATCTAAAGTATTTTGAAGTATAATGGTTTATTTAGCTTTTATCTTTCTTTAAAACTGGAAGCGATGAGTGACCTAGAGGGCTCCATGGGCACATCCACACTGTTTCAGAAGCGCAGAGCTAGAAGACAGGTAGGTCTCAGCTCATGCAAAGCTGGGTTAGTTTGGTTTTGTCCTGCTCCTCTCCTAAAGCCCTCCCTCCCTCTGTTCCTGCCTCTGGCCTTCAGAGGCTGGAGGAGAGTTGGTTATGTGTGCAGTCCCTTGGGTAGCTGCTTGGTGCTTAATGGCTGTACACTGCAATGTTCCTTGATCCCAGATGTCATATATTAGAAGTCAGACTGCTCTAGTGGCAAGCCTAGAATATGCAAAGGAAGTTGTAATCCACAGACAATGGGACAGCACTCCCATTGCCACCCCTTTGTGACAACAGCAAGCTTGCCTTGCCTATAGTGAGAAGTTTAGCTTACAGTGAGAAGTCTGAAGTGATGCTATTGTGGCTAAAAATACCATCTGAAATGCAATTTGCTGCTTAGCAGTTGGGATTTCACAGGTGTTGAAAGCTTACACTTAGAATACAAGCAGACAGCACTTGTTTTTAACATTTAGAGATGTTTGAAGTTGGTTTCTGCAGGTGATTGATTAGATCTGTGGGTGAGTGTGCTCCACTCTTCATCATTAGCACACAAGAAATTACTTTCTTGCTGAATCCAAGTACCACTCAACTCCTTGGAGCTTGACCTCAGTACTTAACATTGCAGTGGTTTTAAAGAGCAGGAGGATTTGTTAGAGTTACTTTTAAGAGACCATACTTGTTGCTAAACAATCCCCTGGCTTTCCCAGGGTGGAGGGTTGTCAGAGGAAAGGGTTCAGTTGCCAGTGCCAAGCTTCTGCACTAGCAGAAGAAAATTCTCACCAGCATGAATTACTCAGGCCAAGCTCTCTGCCAGAACGTGTGCTCTTGACTTCAGATGCTCCTCTGGAGTCTTCCTCTTTACAGGGAGGTGACTACTGAGACAGTGATGCTTTCTGTTGGCATTGCCCAGAGTGCCTTAATAAAATTGTTGCTGATCCCTACCAAGATCAGTGGTGCTGATCAAAAATGTCTATACTTAATCCAATAAGTTCACTTTCTCTCTTTCTCTTTAGTTTACCCAGAAAACGGCCACTTCTTTGCTTTTTCTTTTTTAAATTATCATTGCAGTATGCCCTTGCTGCATTTTTGTATACCGTGTTTATAAAATGGCAGATAATTTAAAGTTGTTTTTAATTTAGGACTGGTATTTACCCCTGGTATGTTAAGACTGAATTTCAGCCTCGCCTTATGGGTGTTTGTGCTCATCCCTTATCACCATGCCATCAGCTAGCAGCTATGATGCATTCAAAATCTAAGCCCCAGGAGTGAGTCAGACCCTTCATGCTATTCATCTATTTTTTTGTTACTTTAACCATAGCTCTTAAACACATTCTTCAAATGTAGTGGTGGACTTTGGAGGCATTTGTTTCTTCTTTTTTATTATTATTATTTAGCACATTAGTGCCTCGGAGGCTCAGTTACAGTTGTTTGGGTCCATATGACAGACTTCATATAAGCACAGGACATAAAGATGCTAGTTTTGCACTTCAGTACAGGTCCCTTGTCTCTCCCCACTGCATACCCAAGGTTTTGATTTCGGATGAAATGTTGCATTTGCTTTCAATCTGATGATAGATTTATCTGGATTAACATCACAGTCACTGGCCTTGGGTTTGCTGTACTGTGAATTGTGTGAGAAAGGCTACAGAAAGGCACTTTCATTGCATTATGTTAAAGGCCAAAATAGCTTTTAATACTAAGCTATTGTATTGTTTGGATTTTCTGGATGCCTCTGCAAGAACTAGAGATTTACCACTATTTCAGTGGTTACTTCAGTAATAAAGTTGGTTGAGGAGCTTGCATTTTTTTGTTTATGGTTCTTGTTTGTAAGAGAGAGGTGATTTTTATGGCTGGGGAAGTTTTAAATTTGTTTTAAGTAGAACTGAAATTTTCCCTCTTAATTCCGCTACTGCTTCTCATGTCAGCTTCAATGTGTGAGCTTGCAAAGGGAATGTTGCTCAATTTATCTCTTTGTCCCTTGCAGCAAAAGAACAAATGAAATTTTGCTTTCAAGTGCAACAATTAACAGTAAGTGTTAAGAGAAACATTTATCAGCTCCATATACAGTGCAATATTTTTTATATTTGTGATTTATAACTGGATGAGTGCTTACATTTAGTGCATGGATAAGTTGATGATAACTGTAAAATTCAGTAAAAAATACAGAATATAGCTGTAGACAAGGCAACAAACTTTGTTTAATTCTGTTACAAAGAATAAGGTAAAAGCCCACATGTAGCAGACTGAATTCAGTGCAAGACATTAGTTGTAAATCTGCTGGAGGACTTCATTAGACCACTGCAGAAGGTAGGAAATGCCACTGAACAGAATGACAAAGGAAAAAATCGAAGGAGGAATTTGGGTTTTCAGCACTAGTTGCAGGAACTTTTCCTAAGGCATTTGGAAAACCTTTGAAGTTTACCTGAATTATATCTGAGGAAACTTTTTAAATGTCCTTTCTGTTAAAATATAATCATTCCATAGACTCATATTAACTGCAGAAAGAGTTTCTTACATAGAACAGTTTCCTAGAAGAGAAGAAACTTTTTGTGGCCTAATTTGAAAACGTAAGTATAACAAAATAATTCTGTAGATCTTTCAAATAGCTCTTTTTTATGCTACTTCAGGTACTCCAGTTTTCCTTTAGTGACTATTTTAATAGATATTCTAGCAAGCATTTTAATGGCAAAGAAAATCAAGCAAATACTGGTCCATTGATATAAAACAAATACCAAGTTGCAATCATGAGTAGTCACACAAGATGTGACTCCCCTGCTGCTTCTCCTCTGATTGAAGAACTGGAAAAAATTAGGAGTTTTAAAATCAGTTTTAACAAATATTTCTCTACAGCAGCATTTTGGGATCCATTACTTTAATCATATTTGTATACAAATAACTTATTCATAGGGGTTTTTTTAGTAAGTAACATTAAGTTGCTGAAAACTGAAGCTTTGACAAGTTAGGAGAGGAGTCACAGACATTGAGAAAATATTCATACTTCAGTTACATAAATTTGATGCAATTCAAGAGTTCAGAATCAGGCATAAAAGGTTTTCATATAGTCAGAAGAAAGACAGAGGTACCTTACTTCAGAGCTCCTAAGCTGGGTGCCACTAGTACCTGAAAGAAGCTCTGAAAGTTTCCTGCATATCCCTTTGCCTTTGCAAAACCACAGTTTAGGAAATTTGCTGGGAAGTAGGTGTGAGTACACATATAAATGGTAACAGAGGACCATAGCAAAGGGTGCAACAAGCTCTGTTGGAATGGAAGTGGCGGGGAGGGGGGAGAGGTGAAGAGATTATTTTTTCAATTAGTCTCAACAAAAAAGCAAGCAAAGGAAAGAGATTTATGTTGTATGGAGGCAACTGCGTCTTTGACCTATGGGCTGGATTTCTTAATCTGGAGTTGTGAATTGCAAAATTTGAATTGCTTTTGAAACCTCATTAGGAAATCTCTCTTGAGAATAAAATGGTATAAAATAGAGTCCTGATTTGATTAAAGTAGCTGCTGTAAGGGTGACTTTGTTTCATGTAATTGCTTAGAGACCTCCATCTGATTTCTTCACTTGGATCTAATACTACAAGCTTTAATTGAATAAGACTCCTCTTGAAGTGGTAATTGTTGTTTACATCCAGAGAATCACTTCTAGAGCTGAACATCTTAGTCTTTGTCTCTGAGAAAAATGAATTTTACACCCCTGTGTACAAAACTGTTGACAGCAGCACTTGTGCCCCTGTAGCCCTGAGTCTCACCACTTCCAGAATGAGCTCCTCTTTTCAGATGGTTTAAATGCAGTGATGAGCACTTTGTTCCTTTCTAAAATACATCCCGTCAAAGAGTGCCGATAGCCCAGGCTTCAAATGCAGAGTAATAGGATTGACAGTTTTTAAAAAAAGTAGAATAAAACAGAACTTCCCTTCTTTTCTCTCCTTCCTAGTTTGGGTTGGTTTATGAGCGTATATACTTTTTAAACTCAGGATTATCACAGAATGTCTGAAATCCTTCTGGAGCATGGATAAAAATCAATGATGATTCCTTGCTTGAAGTAATGTTTCAACTTACAGTTGGCAATTCCAGATGTGGCAGATTTTTAGGGAAGAGAGAATTTTTTTAAAAACGTTGAGGATAAACAAGGAAATACATGTGGGAAGAGAACAGCCAGAATAAAAGGCCGACAAAGCAAAATATTGCCTACAAATAGCAAGTTGTCTCTTACACAACATCATAAAAGCCTAACCTAATGTGTGAGATCAGTGCAGCTTGAAGAGTGCAGATTACTCTTATCCATAAATGTTATCAGGAAAGAAATATTTGAGTGATCCTGTGCTGAAAAGGATTCTTGACACAAATGAAATAATTTGTGTAGGTGTAGTAACTGAGTGCCTTTTTGGTCTCTAGTGTCAATCTTCTTTAAGGTGGTGCTGTAAAACCCTGCTGCTGCCAGTTTCAAACTCTGTTGCTGCTAAATGTAACAGTCTCGGTGATTTGTTGTTGCTAGTAAAAACGCTTTTTTGCTGAAAGAGAAACATTTGTATTTATTGATGGGGACAACAGGATCTTTTATTTTTAAATTCCCTGAACCTCTCTGTAGCTGCGAAAATGCAGAACAGTTGGTTGCAGGTGGCAGTGATCCTCTGCATCCTCAGACTCTGAAGCAGGTTCAGACATGATTCTGTTCAGTACTCAAAAGTGGGTGCAAGGAAACACAAAAGAAGTTCCTACAGAAGGAGTAACTTGGTGAGAATGTTTATTTATCTGCTTATCTATTTGCCTCTTATTGCCATAGGGAAGTAGTTGACCCTGGTAATAGAGCTCTTCTTAGAAACTGCTTCAGGAAAGTGTACCAAAGCCTTGTAGTTTTAGAGGCATGGCTGATGTTGGCTCTTCCACTTCAATCCTACCTTGTGTTTTGCACTCTGACTGTTAATACAAGCACGGAGCCTCTGTTTGATAAATAAAGGATAAAGAAGAAACTGAATATAAAGTGCATGTATTTTTGTTGGTTCCTTGTCTTTTTTTTGCAGGGGATGAGAGAAAGGCAGGTTGGATTTTTTTTTGTTTTGTTTTTCATTTTTTTTTCTCCCTTTTCTTTGACTTTCTTCCTTTGCACACTCATGTTAAGCTTCCAGAGGGCTGTCTAGGTAAGCAATTAATAAACCTGTCTTAGAAAACTGGTTCTTAATATCAGGTAAAATTTGAAACTTTTAGAAAAATGTTTCCATCCTATGTTAGATTCACCAGCCTCATAGGAGCCTCTCGGGGTGGAGTCAAAGGAGGCAACTGTTATTTTTGGAAGGCAATGCAGACAGTGATGGAGTGGTGTTGGCTGCCACACAGGCATTTCTCTGCCTTCACTGTATTTTTGGCCTCTTAATGATGTCTGTGGGGACTGTAAGCATCACATCAAGATTTGTGCATTAATTCAGATCTCCAGTACTATAGCAACTTTCTAGCACAAGGAGCAGTGTGCTTAGAAAGGCAGGAAAGCAGTGAGTCAACAGACTTTGACACTTGTCGTCTTTCTCTGCTGTTCTGTGTTAAGCAGCAAGACAGGCAAAATCCTTGTTGACGTGTGGCCAAACCCTAGATATCTTCTCCAGTGACAATGTTTTAAGTTTGCTGGCTTTCATGGAACAGATAAGTTGGCAGGATAAGGTTAAGGTCTTCATACATTTATCAAGGAGTGCCATGCTGCCATTCATCATGAAGTTGCTACAAGTTTTGGATATGTCACTAGCTTGAATGTTCAGCCAGATTTCTTTAGTGACCTACCTAGGGTTTGATCTGAAAGTATTTTGTCTGCAAGGCATTTACACTCCTCGGGATTTGTCAGGATGATGACAAAGTTTTATTTCGTTTCTTTTAATGACATCTGCAGTAACAAGCTAGGCAAATATAAATGCTCTCTGCAAATCTGGATGAAATTCTGTCTGAGTTATACATTGCCTCCTGAGAAAAAGTATTTAAGTGGAAAGAACATAAAACGAGTATTTTAGCTGATCCCTTTGATCACATTGACATTCGAGATATCCAGTGTTTCTCCTCTCTCTGAGAACATGATTTGCTATTTTCAATACCACAGTTCAATGCACTGGCAGAGAAAAGGCTGCTTTGAGTGCCTGGCACATGCAGGTGCCTTTTTGTCAATGTAGAACTCATTAAAAGTCATTAATGATTAATATATAATTTGCACATCCAGTGTTCATTGTAGGGACTGAAATCTCTCCTATTTGACTTCAACCTGATAGAATATTCTCAGAAACATTTAACAAAATTACTTCAGTTGTTTCTCCAATGAAAATATTTACAGCAAGAGAAGTTTTCCATCTGCTGAAAAATGGAGACCACTTACCTTTGGTCAGGTTTCTTTAGACTAATAGTGTTTTAAAAGTGGAGGCTGAGGACATAAATAGAGAAAACTATCAAGCTCAAATTTAACAAAAAATAAATAACTTTAAAATTAATAATAGTTTTCTCCCTGTTTCTCCTTTCTAATGTATATAATAATTTGTAGCAAACAGTTCAAAAATTTGAAACTTAATCAGACAACACAGCATCACTTTTTAAACTTGAGAAACGAATTGTGGTTAGAGGACAGAGCTCTCAATTGTGTTCAGAAATCTGAATAAAATTCTCCACACCGTCTCTTACACACTTTCAGATTTCATATAGACATCTTGCAGCTTTGGTGAATGTTTTGATTTGCTTCTTTATTCCAAATTGCCCAAAATCTCAGTCCTGAGCAGTAAGGAAAAGAAGGTATGCCCACAGCAGTGCAGAAAGGGCATAACAGCAGCCTTGCTTCTATTCATAAAACAAACAAAAATAAATCAAGTCTGCTTGTTCTACTCGATTGTAACTGTTACATCTCATACCAGTATGTCTTTTGGCTCCAAGTTTTTTATGTAGATCTCAAGTCTGGAGTTACATGGCAATAACAAAGGAATCAATATCAGTCTGTGTAATGTCTCTACCCATGTACATTGTCTGTATGTTTTATGTGTCACTCATCCAACAGGGAAAAGAAAAAACATATGGCAGTTTAACAGTGTATAATTTTCTAAAACTGTTTCCTATGCTATTCTTCCTAAGTTTATGATAAGACTCCCTCTTTAACTCACAGTTTGCAGAATCAGTGCTTCATTGAGCTGCTAAAGAAAGATTTAAAGTCTGCTCTCTCCCATTTGATTCTTCCAGCAAGTGTAGGTGTTGTATAGGTATTTATGCTGTATAGGATAGGCCAGGCCATCCACAGCAGGGCCAAAAGAAGTTGTGGTGTTCTGAGCTTAAGCTAGTGTAGTACCCAGGCCTCCTAGGTCACTCCTGGTTACTCATTGCAGAGATGGACTGGAGAAGGTGAAAGGGAATGCCCCCTCTAAATGGCAATTTAGGTGTTTTGGTGACACTACAGGAGTTGGAACCATAGGAGAGAGAAACTACTGGTATGGCTGTTTTTGTCTTAGGTTGTATTTTTAAGTCTGGGGTACTGATCTACCTTCTGCAGTATCCTTGGCACCTTCTGCAGTATCCTTGGGCTATGTTGATCCAAATGAAAGTGGGGGGGTTGATATTTGTAAATTCATGCTAATGTATTTAGAAGTTATATTTCAGTAGGCATGTTAAATATTTAATTTCAATTGTTATGTTTTTCTTCCTAAATGCATACTTTTTTCTTTTCCTCCTTTAAACTATTGATGAATACTATTCATCCAAAAATATTTCTCCATGATGACTTTTTTCAGGAGCACTTCTGTTTGCAGCTTATATGAATAATTTTATCTTCTTGCTTTTATGGAAGTGACAGATGATACTTTCTTCTTCTTTTTATTTAGACACCTTTTATTACCCAGCTCACTGAGGTAAGAAAGACCCTTCTTTACATGTTGAAGCTTCAAAGCCCTTGACGTGCTCAGAAAAGATACTGCATTATTTATTGTAATTTCCCTCTCATTTTTTATCATTACAACTATAATCAGTTTTTCTATGAGGTTATTTCTGAAAGCTATAAAAGGAAGGAAAAAAATGGTCTGTTTTGGTTGAGACTGGAGAGGCTGTTTTCTAATGAGTGTCTGTATTGAAGCTACTGTGCTTGGATTGCTTCTGCATTATGTGACAGCTGAGCTGTATATATAATAAAAAAGAAAAGATAAACAATTCACATTTTAAATTATGTCCTGATATTGCTGAAGTCCTTCTTATCAGAAGGACTTGTGTCAGAACATGCGGCCAAGAGAGTATGTCAATATGGTAGTAAGAGGTCCGAGTTTTTTCTTTTCTCTGGTATTACTTGCTTAAAATTGCTCAGATTGCTTACATATCTGAATTTGTAGGTTATTGAATTCTGACTCCGTCACTTCCTAAGCTGCTGTCCTCAGTCATGTTGCCTTGTTTAGGAAAAGATGGACTTTAGGTGAGTGGGCTCTAGATCCTACTGTTGTGAGGATGACAAAAACTTTGTCTTTCCAAATCATATCAACTTGTTAGGATTTCCTGTCAAATTCCTGGGAAAAGTGTTTTCCCTATAAAATACAACCTGTTAGAAATTTGTGACTTTTCTTCAGATTCACTGGATAAAAGAGAAAAAATTCATCCTTCTGTATCAACTCGAACATTTTCATTTTTATTGGCCGTCAGAAGGCCCCCACAAGTCTTGCTAGTCTCATGTAATTTCATCTCATGTAATTTCATCAAACTGGCCTGTTTTTAATGGTTGCAGCTAAGCCTTCTTGAAACATTTTCATAAATATTTTTAACAGGAAAGAGGGCCCCCTGCATGAGACTGCCCCAAACAAACAGCTGCAACTTGGAGAATCTCATACATACCTATTCCTTTTCTTTTAAAATGCCTGTTTTTGGCTTGCAGGCATTATTAGGCAGCGCAGAATAGGAAAGGAAGGGGAAAACAAAAAAAAAAATAAAAAACCAAAACCAACCAACCAAAAAAGTCATTGTATCTTATTATCTCCAGTACTGTAAATACAATTTAAAGACTGATTCCCATTTTTCACTCTGGCTTCAAAGTCACTCACTGTCTGTGTTTTGTGCAGTTAAATAGTAATTCAGTTGTGCTAGGACTTTTTTAGGCTTTTGCGAGTTTGGTTGGAAGCCACACCACCAGAAGCTGTATGTGCTACCAGGAGTTTATTTAGCCTGTGTTTTCTCTTTATTTCTATACATCCTGCCAGTGACCTTAGCAGCAGAAGCCAGTGAGAACTGAGAAATGGCAGAAAGCAGCTACAGTGGAAGTCATGATTGAAACAGCTCTTTCCTTCCTAGTTCTTTGTTCCAGTGTAGTCAGTTTTTGTTTAGTTTAAAGATGTTATTGATATTATATTAATGTATATATGAAAATACACACAGTGTGACTCAGGCCTGAGCTCTCAGTAGCTTCTGGAATGCTCTCTCTGCTGCTGGGAACAGTGCTCCTCTTTGGAGAGGT
>NW_010204008.1:0-35248 GCF_000695765.1 Mesitornis unicolor
TATATATATATATACATATATATATAATATATATAGAAATATATATTATATTTTCTTTGCTCTTGATGAAGCTGAGAAAGGATATCCTTTGTCACACACCCATGCTGCTGTGAAGGACAAACGATTGGGAAAAGCGCAGGTCGGGGCAGGAAGGACAGGGAGTTTCCCCTTCTTTGCGAAGCGGGAGCTGGAAGGAGGACAGAGAGAGAAGCCAAACACTCAGGCCATGCCAGGAGAGCGCTGCCCAGGCAGCTGGTGTGGAGTTTGGGACCTCGGGGCGCTCACAGAGTCTTGCAGGCACCAGGTTTTGCCCTCAGGATTTGCTGGTGCTTTGCCTTGCTTTGCTTAGGGTCAGGATTTTGAGGTGGCGAAGCAGTGCTGTGGTGCTCCCGCGTCATCCTGATGAGCATGGCAGAGTTGGGCAGCGCGCTGGGGCACCGCAGCCACCGGTCTTTTCAGAGCCCTCTGGAAGGGTTACATAGGCATGGGGATGGCTGCGTGGTCAGTAGGAGCAAAGACACGCAATGGTCCCTCTCTGCCTCGCTTCCCCTGGCCGTTGTGCACCCAACTAGATGAGGGATGCGGTGGGCAACCCAGAATAGCTGTGCGATGCCGTAAATGAAGGACAACGAGGTGGTCCTTCTTGCCTTTCCTCGTGTCTCCTTTCTAAACACGAGCTTCAACAGTGTTGTCAGCACTTCTTGGAGGAGACCAGACCCTGTAATGCAAGGAGAGACAGGACCCGAATGACCTTTCAGGAGACTTTGAGCACCATCTTTTCCCACTGAGGTTTTCCTTATTACTGTCTCCGTGGACGAGCCCATCTCAGTGGACATACAGTCACTGACTTTCACGAGCCTCTTGCTTTAGTGGGCACCAAGTGAAAAAATCTTCAAATTCACTTCTAGCCCCAGAGGAGTCCAGATAGAAACTCCCCCCCACCATAGTTGATTCTCAGAAGCTCAGCTTGGCAGCCTGGGCCCAGCCCTATGGAGGCAGTGGGTCGGGAAGGTATCTGGCTCCAGCTGGGATTATCATCGCTGATGGTTTTGTGCTGCAAAGAGGCAGAGAAGAGGGATGGGAAGGAAGAGGAGAGCAGAGACCGGACTACAGAGTAGGATCACAGCCACCCCGGTGCAGCCCCAGGCTGGGCCCAAGGAACCCAAGGCTCCCCGGCTGCGTCCTCCTTGCGCGGCTGGTGCCGGTGGAGCCAGGCTCTAAGCCAGGGTTTCTCCAGCGCAAGAAGATGGAGAGAGGGTGACACAGTGTGGCAAGACTGGGGATTTTTCAAGGCATCCTCTGGTTTTCATGAGCTTCCCCCTCCCTTTTTAGTCAGGCATCTCTTAGTTATGTTTTGCTGGAGGACAGGAGTAGTGGGAGAGGACACCCCACCAGCGTCCAGGCAGGATATGCCTTGTCCTTCTCCAGGCCCTTTCCTGATCCCAAGTGCGTCCATCACCCCACAGTGGGTCACCTCCTGCCTGCACTGTCCTGGGCAGGGATGCTGGGGGGGGTGACAATGGGCCCCATCTCCTCTTGCAGCCAGGATGCGCTGACATTTCTGTCCCCATCACGCACAGGTGACAAGCGCCTGGGTTTTCACCCAAATGCAAGGTCAGTCTGGCAGAGAGCTGCAATTTTTTGACAGCAATCCATTTTTCAATCAAAAATAAACCCCAAACCTCAACAAACAAACCAACCAAACCAACAAAAATGAAGGAAATGTTGTAAAAAGCCGTTTAAGACTTCTAGCCCTGATGACCCCCAGAAGGTGCAACTCGTGCAGCTCGTCTGGCTCCACCAGTGCAGAGCAGGGGAAATTCAGTGGCCAGTGGGGACGGTGGGGACGTGGGATGAGGGTGACACGCAGAGGGAGACTGGAGAATTTCAAGCCCCGGCATCTTGCAATGTCAAACCCTTCCCTGTCTGGTGTGGGCAATACCGACGTGTTTAGATGCCAAACTTCCACCCTTTTGGTGTGAAAATCCCGGTGTCGGCAATGTCTCGTCCCTGCTCACCGGGGATGCAGGAAAGGGGCCGTGCCCCATAGACATGGGAACCAGAGAGGGGCGGGTGGAGGTCCTGGCTTGGCTGATAGAGATTTGTGCTTCTCATGACCAGATAGCTTCTATGTACCAAAATACTGTTCTTCTATAGCGACACTGAGCGGTTTTTGTCCCCTTTAGGGTTTTATTCAAAACGAAGGCTGCTGCTATTTTTATTTTTTTGTATTTGATAATTATTTTTTATAAAAATCTATGGAAAAATAAATAATCTTCTCATCCTCCACCTCTTTTGCCTCCTTGCTTCACTCAAAGTGGGGGGGGCCAGGCTGGGGGAGGGAGGTGGTTCGGCTGCCTCCAGCACCCTTGATCCCACACACCCTCCTCTGCCCCAACCTAGAGGCTCTCCAAGACCCCTCCCAGCCCAGTGGGAGACCTCCTTTGGGTTCTGGGTTGGAGGACGGACACACACGGGGACACATATACACACACAGACACACACACAGACACACACGTCACCTCCTGTGACATCCTGTGTCACCACAGCAGGGGACATCCATGGGGCCCTCAGGGAAGTAGGACTTCAGAGATGCTCACAGCCTGGGCACCCCCTCTGGCCCAGGGTCACCTGGAGCATCTGGGCCAGGTTTCAAAGTCCCCCCCACCCCCCATGCTGGAAGGCCACCATGCCAGTGGCACGAGGAGGGACAGCGTGAGGCTCCTCTTCCCTAGGAATCTTTCCTGTTGCGATTCCCAGTTCCCAACAGCCCCCAGCCAGCCAGGTCTTCCATGGTGCCAGGTATGGAGCCACCAAGCCACAATGGCCTGCAGTGGCCACAGCTGGTGGCCACATCTGCAACAGGACCAGCCCACCCCGTGGTCACTCTCTCAGAGCCCGCAGGGTGATTTACTGGGAGGAAATACTGGTTGGTCAAGTTGGTTTCCAATGGCAGAACGAGGAAGCACACCTGGCAGCCAACAAAATGCAGGCTGCATCTCCAATGGGCCAGCTCTGGGGCCATTTCAAACCTCTCCCCCAATCAGACTGGGGCAAGACGGTTCCTCAAGGAGCCCCTTTGCCGTTTTGCAGCTCAGTGCAGGGTTTGGAAAGACCAAAGCCATGCTAGCAGCTTGCTCTCTTTCCTTCACCACGCGTGTTGCTTCCAAGCAGTGGAGAAGGTGAGGCACGGCTGAGTAAGCGGAAAGACTGGGAAAAAAGGGGCTTGCCGTGGGTTGGGGGGCTGCTGGACCCTGGGGGCAATGCCAAGGCTATGGAAAGCAATGTAATCCCAGCTTTCCTTCTGCGAGGCCGATATGAGCATCTTGAGAGATGAGCAATGGGCTGAGAAAAGGGAAGGAAAAGCCCCTTAAAGGGGTGCCTGGTGCTGCCCTGGCAGCTGGGTGAGCAGGGGGACAAGGAGCTCCTGTCCTCTCCTTTCTGCCTAACACCCAGCCTCAAGGCAAGAGACGCCAACCCGTGTGTCCCCAAGATGAGGGGGACATGCACTTGAGCAGGGTGGTGGCTCTGCCAGCAACACAAACTGGATCTGAAAAGCTTCATCAACCATCACAATGCTCAAGGAGTCGGTCATTACAAAACGGAGACCCCAGGGGCAGGGTACCTTGCATGAGGACTCCAGTGGTGCCACATCATTCATGATGTGCCAAAAGGCAGAAATCCCTGCTGGTACTTGCTGAGGATGAATAGGGACCGCTGGCTACTGGCAACCCCTCCAACACACACACAGCACCAAACCCTTCCTAAACAGCTGCCATTGTGCTGCTGGTGCATCCCTTAGAGTCAACTTCACCCTTTTTGGGGTGGCTTTCTCCAAAGCACCATCACTTGCATGCCAGAAGCCCACCACGCACCCCACTGCCACCCAGCCCCTCTCCTCTTCCTCCTTCCCTCCTTCCTCCTCACATCTCATTCAACAGCCACAGGTTATTGTGCAATGAGCCGGTGGCAGCCACAGCACTTAACTGCACGGAAAATAGCAGAAGGAAAGTATCGGGTGTATTTTTAGCTTATTTTCCTGCAATTTAGCAGTGGGAAGAGAAAAAAAAAAAAGTAAGAATCAAGTTATTCCATGAGACGTAATGAAGTCTGGTTTCCTATGGATTCGTGCACCATAGTCCCTAAATCCCCACTCTCCCGTGTCCTCCCAGGCACCCTGCCCGGCTGCTGTGATCGCCAGCTCTCTCTGGGTCTCCCACCCATCTGGGCTTGGCCAAGGGTCCAACCACTACACATGCTGGTGGCCTGAGCACTGGGCACAGCACTGCACTGTGAGTTTTAATGCATCCTCTGCACCTCACCTCTGCTCAGGCACTGGTTTTTTGCATCATTCGTAGGATATTAATGTTCTCGATGCTGCCAGTCCTCTGTCAAAGCCTGCCAGATGGACCAGGATGTTCTCAGGGGTGGGTGACCACCAGACTGCACCAACCCATCCACCTTATACCCTAAAAAGTCAGGCTAAAAGGAGATTTTTTGGACGCTGCTCCCAAATTCCCAGCATCCATGGAAGTTTGCAAAGCAAGGACTGAGACCCCCCTCCCCCCTTGCAGTTCTTCCCCGCCAAAAACCCAAGCACCTGCAACTCCTTGTGCCCAGCAGAGCAGGCAGGCGAGGCCGGGTGCAAGACCTGGCCCTGGCTGTGTGTACGGAGTGGTTTGGGACCTGGCTAACGCAGCGGGCAGACAGGCTCATGCTAAACTCGTGTCAGGACGCACCCGAGCTCAAAGGCCGCGAGTGTTTCATCCCCTACCAAAAGATGACATCAACTGGACCCAAACTATAAACAAACACTCCAGTTTGCCAGAGCCACGGGTTACTAACAGCTCCGTTTAATAGTCAGTTAAATTATCATCTGGAGTTTTACAGAGTGTTACAATGATTTTTTTGTTGTTGTTGCTGTTGTTTAAAACCTTCTTTTATTTTTTTTTAAGTAATCCGGAAGGGTTTTGTGTTTCTTGCCACGTGGCGATCTCACCCTAAAGAACCCTACTTTCAATCTACAGTAGTAAAACGTCACATTAGAGTTTTAATAGAACACAGAGGAACATGAATTGTAGCCGTCTTTGTAAAGAAAAGGACCAAACCATCTTTTTCTGTTAAATAACTCCACGACAAGTAAAAGGTAGTAACGCTATTACAGGGGTACGGGTGCAGCAAAGAAAAGATAATGACCCAGAGGTTCATCTCAGGTGAATGATCACTCATTAATTCAGAAATAAAACAAGAGGAGAGGGCAGGGGAGCAAGGGACGTTGAAGAGATGGATGGAAACCAGTGTTTTTTCCAGCTTTTTGGGGCTGGGAGCACAAGAAGAACCAGAAGCTGGAGAGAGAACGTACTGTGCAGACCCAAGAGTCAGACCCCGTGGCAGACACGGGATGGTGTCTGTTGGCTCTCAGGGAAGGGCACAAATATGGGCTTGACAATGGCTGTTTGGGGCGAGCAAGCCCCACACAACAGCTCTCACCAAGGCCAGGTCTGCAGCCATGGTGCAACCCCCACCTCTTGCTCTGGGCCCCCATAGCAGGCCACCTGTCTGAGATGGGCTTGTGTTAATTGAGGGATTTGGGCAAGAAAAATCCACGTTTGGGCAAAATTCTGAGTTGCAAAACAAGAGCAAGGAAGGAAGCCTTCACAAAGCCAGAGCCATCGCGACAATGGCCAGGAAAGACAGCAACGCCATGGCGGTCAACAAGTGGAGCACAGCCTCGCCAGCAGACTGAGTGGTCTGTCACAGGTTGGGGACACCGAGTCCCATCCAGCTCTGCAAGGGTGCTGCCACAGGACCTCAGATGGGTGGCTTTCCCCTCATCCTATGGGTGGTCCATCTCCCAGCCTACGGGTAACCTGGGGCTGAGGGAGCTGAGTCCAGCCCAGCCGGCTGATGCTGCTGCAGGGTTTGGGTGACTGTGCAAGGGCTTTGAAACGCGAGTGCAGAAGCAGAACAGAAATACCTGGAGAGTCCCAGCGCCAATCTGGGGCCGGATGAAAAAAATAAGCTAGGCAGGTGTGAATGTGTGGGGCGTCCGGGGTTTTCCTGGCAGTGTGGTGGTGAGCGGCTGGCAGCCTGCGCCGCCCCCTTCCCTGCTGTGGCACCTAGAAAGCAATAAAAGAGAGGAGTCTGCTACCCAAAGGAAAACAGTCTGCGTTTCATATAAAGGCCACATAAGCGGCATTACTTGGCGAGCAACCAACTCGTGTCTAGGCCAGAGCGGCCTTCGTGCAAGCATCCCTGCGAGGTGTGGAGCAGAGGTGCCCTTTGCCCATCCCTGGAGGGCTGCCCGGCTGGAAGTTAAGAGTTGCCTCAGTGTCTGCTGGGAGAAGCAAGAGGACAAACCAAAGCGCCTTGGCCAAGACTGCTGGTGGCTGAAAGGAAAATGAGTGATGGCTCAGTACGGGTCACCTGCCTGCGTATACCTGCGCATGGAGACGGTCTTGCTCTGGAGCCCCAAGCATCAGGTATATCAAAATATAAGGAGAAACATGTGAGAAAAAGCCAAAAGGATCCAGTGAACTTCCTTCTTGTAAGGAGCAGGTGTTGGCCTGAAGACGCCTGCCAGACACGCTCCACACAGAAACAAGACTGGGACACCAATACTGATGGCTGGCGGCTGCTCCCAGCAGGTCTCCAGTCCAGGCCAGCTGCCCCTGGACAAGAGGTCTGCCTGCGAGAAGGGAAGAGCAAAGCACTATATGGTCCTGCAGGAAGATACTGAGCTGCTGTTGAGCACACACTGAGATGCAGCTCTGTCAGCTGTGACCAGCTGCAGACTACAGCTGCCTCCCTCCCAGCACCACACAAATATTCAAGCCATGTCCTTGGCAGGTAGCAGGAGGAATGAGGCAGAAAATCATAGGAGACAGGCTGAAGATTGCTCCTGCCAAGACACAAAGAAATGAAAAGGAAATTTCGCTCTAGAAAGGCATTGTAAAAATCCCACTGTAGGGCTCCTGGCTTGTCCAGATCAAAGGTGCACGGCTGGCAAGGCCAGAGGTGCCTCCCTCTGCAAACGAGGCTGGGAGCTGAAGCTAAACTGAAGCCATTTGCTACCTCCATCACCATCAGTGGTAACAGGATTTTGGAGAACAGTTTGCTCTGAACTGAGCTCAGTGTCCCAGGACAACTCCAGTCCTCTGGTTTAAAAAAAAAGTCACTGGTGAGAGCTGCAGATGTGAGCTTGAACACGGGCAAGCAACACCCCCAGAAGCCTGCCCATCACGCCGTGTCACCGAGCCCTCCCTGGGACCAGCACCTCTGGGACCATCCTGCACCACCATGTCAGGGTACGTGACGCTCCCCTTGCCTCACCCCACAGAGCCTGGGCTACACCATGGCTATGGCTATGGGGTGGCTGGTGCAGAAGGCAGCCTCAGCTGTGCCATCTGGGTGCTGCTGTCTTGGCTAGGGCTCTCCTGAGCAGAAGGTTGACATTGCTTCAAAGTCTTTATTACGGTGAGTAAAAAAACCCAAACACTGGAAGGGATTCTTTAAGTTGACTTCCTACAGATTTGTTCCCACAAGAAGAAAGGTCATGATGTCCAGCTGACCACCTGCCCTGAGGCCAACCTGCCTTAGCTCTGGAGGACTCTGCATCTTGGAGCAAACGTGGGCTTTGACCATCACAGAAGAACCTGAGGAGATGGGGTCACCAATGCCCCTCTCTCCTTGCCCCAGCTGATGACGCCCCAGCCCTGCCTGCAATGGCACCATCACTTGGCCAGGTCTCACCCAGACCTCGTGTTTTACAATTGCAAAAAAACCCCCAACACTCTTGGCTGCCCATTGACTGTTTTGCTCAGCCATAACCGTTAGCATCTCAACCTGACCTGCACGCCCTGCCACCGTTTTCTCAAGCCTGCATCACCTGCTCTCATGGTTGTGTCACTGCGTTCCTCC
Source organism: Mesitornis unicolor (assembly GCF_000695765.1). Lineage (NCBI taxonomy): Eukaryota > Metazoa > Chordata > Aves > Mesitornithiformes > Mesitornithidae > Mesitornis > Mesitornis unicolor. Next base: position 7,921 of record NW_010204008.1, read on the forward strand.
TGTGACCAGTGTCCCTCACCCTAGGGGATGGTCCCCACAGCCAGAGCAGGGATGGGGCAGGCAAAGAGGGCTATGCCCTTCCATCCTGCCCCCTCCACCGATGGTGAGGAACCTCTTGGTGAAATGAATAAAACAAAACCAAGAAAACTGGGTCCCACAAGACTTCTAACTAGAAAGGCTTTTGGCCAAGTTGAAGAAGAAACTAATACTGAATCAGTCCTGCACAGAGCAGCTGGTTTCGCTCCCCGGTCCAAATTTTTGCCTCCAGAAACATCAGCGACACCCTCCCGCCCCGTGGGTCCGTGTATAAAACCCTCACAAATGCCCATAGGAAGGCCAGCATGAGACCAGGTGCCTACAACCCTCAGTAGTCCTTGTTGCCATAGTCATTGTAAAGGACACTCAGTGTCTGCTCCTCGCAGGTCTTCTTGAGGTCCCGGCTGAGCTCCGACCAGTCAAGCCCGTAGGGCTTGATCTCGCTGTAGCGGCAGGCGAGATACTTGAGGGATGAGCGCTGGAGGCTGATCTTGGGCTCTTGCAGGAGGCCATTGCACCAGCTGCTGAGGTCCCCCAGCTGCGAGAGGATGAGGCCGGCTTTCCTGCAGTGAGGGCAGGCAGGGGGAGATGCCGGAGGGGGACAGACAGCGAGGGGGCAGTGGAGACGATGGAGACACCACGGGGGGAAATGGCAGGAAGGGCAGGAGGAGCATATGAAGAGAGAAAGGCAGAAAAGGTTAAGGACGCCGCGGGAACTTCTGGATGGAACACAAGAGTTGGGCAGTGAGGAGGGCAGATGAGCAGAGCCTGATCCCACCGGGATGAGGAGGGATGGTGGCACTGGGAGGACACACCAGCCCCAGGGCAGCACTGCAAGTCTAAATGCATGCAGGAGCAGCCCCTGCCTGGGCCAGAGATGCCCACACCACCACAGCGGTGCTGGACCTGCTGCACTGGTCTTGAGACTCGCCTTACACTTTCCTGTCCTGTTCCCCCCTTTTCTTCTACCCTGTATCATCCCCACAAGGCCAGGTTTGGTGTGAGTTTAGTGAGGGGACTGCCACAGGGACAGCTGTGAAACCTCCAACACCCTTTGGGATGGACATCACCAACGATTCAAATGGCATCGCCAGTCACTGCTGCAGCTGCTGGACCCCAAATATACCAGGAAGGGAAAGTGGGAGCCAATAGCACTGCAGGCAGTGGGGAGAAATGCTAGACGGCATCGGGCATGACACATGTGGCCAGCCCAGGGCAGTGTCCCCACGTGGGTTTGCTCCATGAAGTGACTGCATTGCGTGTCTGGGAACCGCGCTGGTCACTCATGGCTTGGGGTAGGGCATCTGCAGTGATATGGCAGGGAAGAGAAAAGGCAAGAATAGAGATTTAGGGAGTAAATAAATTAAAAACCCAAACAATAAAAATGCCATTCCTGTCATCTGTATTAGTCTGGCTTGTGGGGGTCTGTACGGAAGGCTGAAGGCAAGATAAACATTATGATCCTCATGAGACACAATATTATAAGATACAAGTGCAATGAATGACATTGCTGATACTGTGACTTACAACGTTTAGTAACATGTTACGGAACATGTCTCAAAGGACAGCGTGCAAACTAGAAGGAATATGCTGAGGCATACAGCATAGGTTTGATCCAAACAAAAAAGCTCTGAGAGAGCAGGGGATGTGGCGGAGCTCCCCAGTTCTTCGTATGTGCATTTTGCATCTTCCAGTTGCCAAGAGCCAAATGAGGACAGGCAAGGCACGGCAGCAGCACTCAGTGAAGAGCCGCAACCCAGCCAAGGAAGCCAGGAGGGAAGGTTGGGTGACAGAAGGAGAGGAGGCCCAGGAGGAATCCATCTTCAGTGAAGACAAACACGCAGCACCCCCAGCACAACACGGCCTCGGTGTGGGCTTGTTCTGGTAGCAAGAAAGTGCTAAATTACCAACCCCCCATGTTGGATGAGATATTGGAAGAGCGCAGAGGGTCCTGGCCAAATATGACTTCAATTGTTTTCTCTTCTTTTTACGGTTTTCCTCTTGAAACTGTGCTTCTAATGCTTTTATTAAGAAAAACAGTTTGTTCAGATAAAACACATTATGTTCATTTTAAACTTGTCTAGCGCTTTCAGTGATCTCCAAGGAATGTGGCAAATGTGGAGGTAATGGATTCAAATGAAGTGGCTTGCAGGTGAATAGTGCATGTGCCTGGAAACCCAGACAAAAGTTTCCTTGTCTCAGGAGCTGGGATAAGTTTCCTTCCCAGTTTCAAGGTCAGTCTGTGGGTTGGCACAGACAGGGAAGGGAAGATACATCCCCTTGGTAGCTGTAACTCCACATCTATTCAGCACGCAGCAGGCAGTGGAGGCACAAATCATGCTGCTGGGGAAAAAAACCACCCTCTTTGTCACAGTCCTGCTTGGATAAGGAGGGGTTGTGTGTGGAGCACACAGTTGTGCTGTGGCTGGTTTGACAGTTCAAGGGTACGTGTACTGACTGTGCAGGAACATCTGCAGCCCCTCCACACCGTCCTCCAGACCGGGTCCACCAGGAGAGAGCTGCTTGGAGAGGAACAAATTTACCCCAGGCCCAGTCAGAGCCAACCTTGGCTCTCCTGGAAAGGAAACCCTCAAGAGGTCGACCACATCACAGTGCAGATGCAGGTTTCACACACAGCTCACCGCTTGCTAGCCAGCTTCAGGGGGCTACAGCTCCGAGGGGCCAGTCTGGAGCCACTGGCCCAGAGCCTGTAAGACACCAGCAGACTTCACCAGGCTTTGATTCAAATCCTGTTTTCACTTATTACTTGCTAGGAAATGACTCCTCTTTTCTTGTCCTCTTGCAGGGACAGTCAGGGGCTCTCTGCAGCCTTTCTCAGGCCGGGAGGGAGCAACTCGCTTTTGTAACCCCAGAGAAGTTATCTCCACCACCCTCACTTCCTTCGGTCCAGCAGCCAGTGTCACTGAGAAGAGAGGCAAGTACGCCCCAAGCGAGCAGAGCCAGAAGGCAGCATGGCCACAGGGTGGAGGAGGGACATGGTAGAGTCAGTCGCGTGGGTCCACATCCAGGACTTCAAAGGAGCATCAGCAACAGTCAAACAAACACTCTGTCTGCTGGCTAAATAATGTCATCTGCAAGTGATTTGTCCTGTCACCGCCAGTCTGGATGCTTCGCCCTCGCAGACGATCAAACAGGAGGTCTGCTTTCCAAGATTTGTCATCACCAGAACCCACTGCAGCTGCCCGAATGTCTCTTTCCAAGTAGCGCGAGCTACAAACACCTCATCAGCAGCTTGCGTCATCCCATCCTAAGTGCTCCAGCATTTCCAGAGGGTGGAATTAACCCTCTGGCTCGTAGATTCACACAGCAAACGGTAACATTTGAGCAATTCAGTGGCATTTCTGGCTGCTTCATGCCAATACACCCCTGTCTCGTGGGGCTCAAGCAGGCAGTTCCCACTCCACGTTGTGGCCGATCCTTGGTCTCCTCACTGAGGCAGCGAGCAGTAACGGCAACACTCGGCCTCGGTGATGGCAGTGGCTGTGTGATGACTCCAGTCTGTCATGTAGGGAATTGTATGTGCTCCTCATGGAAACCATCGCAACAGATGTCAGATGGCCCGTGCAAACCAGGGCTGGATTTCACATCTGGAAATTAAGACAGAGTGGCATCATCGCAGCTGGGCTCAAGATGAAGGTGAGATGTAAGTCCAAGCCTGCTAGTCCCAATCAATGTCATGGGAATGAAGCAACCCTGGACAGAGGAGCTGGTGGGAGCCGCAGGCTTAACAAGACTCCATGCACTGGGATGTCACTACTGAGCTTTGAGGCTCTGGCTCAAAGAGCTGAAATCTTAGAACATAAATGGGAAAAGGGGAAAGAGGAGAGCATCCAGCTTTGTCCCAGGGAGCAGAGGATTTCTCGGGGGTTTCCCATCAAAGCTGAACTAGAAGATATGCCTAAGAGACACTAAATGCAAGACAGTCACCAGCTATTTGCTGAGTCTTTCTGACTCCCAGGCAAAGGTTTGGAGGACAGAGAAGAGATGTGTGATTTCCAATCCTCTGCTAGAAATCCACAAGTGCTCACCTGGAGAAGCAGGGCTGGAAGACAGCTAGTGGTGAGACCAGCTAGAGGAGATGTGGGGTGGGGAATATGATGGAGGCCATGCATTTCATAGACAGGAGCTGTTGCTGACGTACATTTGAAGTAATCCTGGTTTCTGCATGGGCTCAAGGCTCCAGTTCTTTGGAGGCCAGATGCTATGAGACACCACTGCAGCCCACACAATCTCCCAGGGAGATGGGAACATCTGGTTGCATCCACAAGCCCAGGGCCCGAGGCACACCAGCCTCAGGCAGCTGGAGGGGCTGCACTGGAGGAGCCTGGGGAGAGGACACGGTGATCATTCAGGCATGAAGGGACTGTGTCAGCCTGGAAGAGCTCAGGGCAACCTCCTCCAAAACCTGCCATAGCAGCTCAGCACTACAAGGCCACCAAAAACACTTGTGTCCCCGAGATCACCCCACACGACCACAGACATGAATCAAAAGGGAAGGGAACATGTGCAATTCAGACCCAAGGTCAATCCACTGCCTGCTTTGGACTACAAGTGACAGTGAGTTCAACACAAAGATACGCATTCAACTCAAGACAAAGCCCAGGAAAAGGAGGAAAGGGATGGACGATAATGATGGGTTGACAGTGGTCTACCAGCTTTCACCGTGTCCTGTGTTTATGGTCCTTCGAGGGAGATGGCTGGACCTCAAGCATATGCACAGCATCCAGCAAAGCAGGAACCCCTCGGTGAGACTCTAAACTCTATCATCAAACAAATTAATGAGATTTGCCAGAGAACCACCTTCCCAAAGACCAACATCTACGAGGGATAAGCATGTTGGCGGACAGGGCTGTCTGCTTAGCCAATCCAGCTCCTGAGCCTACCTGGGCCCCAACTCATCTTCACAGCGCCAGGTGAACTCCCCAAAGCTCTCGTAGTGCTGGTTGTAGTGGTAAAGGACTCGGTGCAGGCTGGGGGAACCCAGGTCCAGCAGAGTGTTGTAGGCTGTTTGCTGCTCCTTGCCACTGGTGTAGCCGTTGAAGAGGTTGTAGATCTTGTCTGCTATTTCTGGGCAGAAGGACAGGGGGTATTCAGTGAGGTGCAAGGAAAAGCAGGAACAAAGCCCACCAGGCTAAAGCTTTAGGGAAATCAAGGCCAGAGCCAAGATTTGTCCTCTGAGTTATATGATTTAATTCATGTCAAGGCAAGGTCTCAATGGAGAAGCAACCGAGTAGATAGCATTCCCCAGACTCAATCCAGGTTTGGCTTGGTTTGGTCCAATTAGGAAAAGAAATATGTGGTGTTATCAGGTACTGTTAGTGAAATACCATTTATTTATGAGGAGGCATAGAACTGGGGTTTCTTGAGCACAGACACCACCTACACTATCAATTCTGGGCAGGACAGGCAGGTCTTCTTGGCTATGTCCTGAGTGCTTGCCCCTCCATTCCACTAGCACACAGCATCTCTGCGTTTGTTTGCGGAGAGGGTGTGTGCTTCCCACTGCCCACCACACCAACCCTCAAGACCACGTGTCAGCACCTGGGCCACCATGGGTGAAGGGGATCTTACAGCTAGGACACAGGATGTGCAAGGCATACTCCCTGTTGCTGGTCCTGAGAATCACAGTCCAGCAGCTCCCTCCATCTCACCTTGAGCTTTCACATCATCTACTACGGGGCAGGGGGTCTTGACCGTCACATCACTGGACCTGGAACGTCTTCCAGTGTTATCGACTCCCCAGAGCGTGAACCTGGCCGAGAAGGAAAGAGATGATGCTCCAGGCTCCCGAGCCCTCATGCAAACACAAGCCGCATCAGGCAGGAACACCTTGCTCGGGGCGATGGCACTGCCACGGGCATGGCACCAGGGAGGCGACTCACATGTAGGTGGTGTCGGGCTCCAGGCAGCGAATGATGAGGGAGATGGTGGAGGAGAGCCTGTCAGGCACTTGGGCTGGCATGGCGCAGGGTGACTTGGCTCCGGAGATGATATCGTCCACAAAGCTCAGCACCGTCTCTAGGGAGAGAGAGGAAGATGCGCCACAGGTGATGACACAGGTGTCCCCAGGGGCTGTGGAGAGCCACTGAGGGCTGTGCCCGCTACCACGCCTCCCGAGGCCTAAGGGGACCAAGAGGTTGGTGCAGAGATAGACCCACTGCTGTTCCAGCAAAGCTCATCACTGTGGCATAGAGCTGCCACTTCTGCAGCACAGCGAGCAAGGGAGGGGCTGCTTTCTCTTCCACAGGATACTGGCTGTGTTGCAGCATCCCCTTGCAAAGCGGAAAACAGAGGCTGCCCTCCAACATCTCCATCCCACCCTCCCCAGAGAGATTCAGTGGAGTCTCCACTCACCAGTCTCCACCTTGGAGTGGTCCATCCTGTCGGTGACTTTCTCTTGACGGAGGAGGTAGTCGACGATCTGCACCCCGATGGGGGGCTCCGAGTGCCCCCACTCCAGCACCACCAGTGTGCTGCTGGGCTCGTGAACGGTGGAGAGCCGCAGGCTAGGGGGCAATGCCAGCCAGTCAGCATCTCGGGAGGGTGAGGTCCACCAGCAACCTCCACTGCCCACCCTCACGCGTGTCAGTCACCACCTTGCTGCTCCTCTGTGCCACAAAAAGGCAGCAAAACAACCAGGCTGAGGTGTGGGAGAGTTGCCGAGGACAACCTCTCCAGCTGGTCCCCATGGCTAGTGTAGAAGGCAGCAGGAGTGCGACCTGCCCAAGGTTGCTAGTGCCACTCTGCTGTGCCAACCACATGCAAATACACCAGAACGGTGTTGGTTTCCTTAAGGTAGTGCCAAAGGGCAGGTTTTGCATGACTTTCCTACACCAAAAGGGCTTCAAAGCCATTAACCCATGGGAGACAGCAAGCCCAGTACAGAAGTGACCCCTCCCTCTTGTACCCCTCCTGGCTCTGGGCATGCTGGTCCCAAGGCCTCCTTTCCTGGGATTTCTCTACCAGGCTGGATCCAAACCCAGCTCCCCAATCCTCAGCTGAATTTAGAAAAGACACCGCATCTCTGCACCCTCTGCCTGATTTGCAGGTCCTCCATCTGCTTGAGAACCTGTCCCACAAGGCCAGTCCAGCCCCACCACCTAAAGCCCCCATGCCGTCAGCCATCGCTGTCTCCTCCCAGACCCATCACGCCAAGAGGTCAGCCTGGGCATGTGTGGAGACCTACACAGGGTGTGGGAGAGGCGCGCAGGTGGGCAGCCCGTCAGCCCCGAAGGCACTTGAGTCGCAGCGGCACCAGTCCTCAATCACGTCCCCACTGCCTGAGCACCACAGTGAGCTCATGGTGGCCTCTTGCAAGAGCTGGGAGAGAGGAGAAGAGAGTGAGCACAGGCCAGGTGAGCTCCCATCCCGCTGCCACTCAAGTCAGCACTCATCCATTTCCCAGTGGGTGTAGCCAAAACGGTTCAGAAAAAAAAGCCTGTCCAACAGACAAGGGCTGCCATGGCTTGACACGATGCTACCAGGGCAAGCTGCCTGCAAAGACCACCCCGCTGCTGCCCTACCACCCCCCATGCCCAATCCATCACCCCCACCCAGCGGTTCCTCACCCGCTGGGTCTGGTTGTTGGTGACCAGCTCATAGATGGGGGCTGCCTTGGTGACCTCCAGCAGGATGGGCTCAGCCGGCGTGTCGGGACCAGAAGCAACGTGGCAGAGCGGGCAGGAGGAGGGGCAGCGCCCGCGGCTCTGGCACTCCATCCGCACGCCAGCCGCCATGCGCTTGGTGCCTGACTCGGAGAGGCTGGCGATGTACTCAGGGAAGGTGAGCACCTTGGGGTCCCGCTCACGCTCCTCCGACTCATCCGAGGGGGAGTTGCCTGGGGAAGGGGGAAAAGAGGGGCACCAGGGTGGGGTCTGAGCCATCGATACGGGGATGCAAGGGGGTTAGAGCCCTGCCTTTCACCTGGGAGAGAGGCAGTGCTGCCCAGAGACACCCCTCTGTCCTTCAGATCTCCCCGTTTGCTCTGCAGGGACAAAACGCTCACTGGTCTTCAGAGGAGGAATCAAGACGGAAAAGTCCACCCTGGCCTCTACTATTGCCATTCCTTTAATTTCCCTATGCCTCAGTTTCCCCAGCCCCAGCCCATCACCCGGCACTGGGACAGACCACGCTTGCAGCAGATCCCCACGAGAGGGAGCCTCCTTCATGTGGCTGGAGACTCACGAAGGACCTGCCTGGGCACCTTCACCCCACACTGACACCCCCTGCCAAACCACTCTGCTGCAAAAGCCCTTCTGCCCCAGCAGCTGATCTCTTTGCTCAACTCCCTGGGTTCCCAAGGACCCCCATAAAAGCTGATGTGACAGAGATGTTGGAGACCAGGGAGGATGAGTGTCAGACCAGAATGCACAGCAACAATGCTGACTCGGCACCCCAAGTCACCAGCCAGCTGCACCAAAGAGCTCGGAATGAGCAGGGAAGACTTGCCAGTGTCTCAAGATGCCCAGAAAGCTCCTGACATCACTACAAAGCCCCCAAACGATGGTGAGGGGTCTGGAGAACAAGCCTGATGAGGAGCAGCTAAGGGAACTAGGGTTGTTTAGCCTGGAGAAGAGAAGGCTGAGGGGAGCCCTCATCACCACCTACAACTGCCTCAAGGGAGCTTGTGGAGAGGTGGGTGCTGGTCTCTTCTCCCAGGTGATGGGGGATAGAACAAGGGGAAACAGCACCAAGCTGTGCCAAGGGAGGTTCAGGTTAGAGCTAAGGAGGAAGTTCTTTACTGAGAGGGTAGTCAGAAGCCGGAACAGGCTGCCCAGGGAGGTGGTGGAGTCACCATCCCTGGATGTGTTTAAAGAGTGGGTAGACGAGGTACTTAGGGATATGGTTTAGGGGGTAGACAGGAGCGGTTGGACGTGATGATCTCAGAGGTCTTTTCCAACCGAGCAATTCTGTGATTCTGTGATTCTGTGAAATCCCTCTCAGGTTCCTCCACCCCTCCTGCAGTCAGGCCCCATGCAGGGGAAGGGAGATAGGGAACAGTTCTGTTTCGGTAACTGGTTCAAGCCTGAGTCCCGCTGTCTCTTTGCACCATCATGGGGCATGATGGAGGTGGACAAAGTTGCAGCTGGGCAAGGAATCAGGGTCTCTCCCTGAGGGCTTATCTTACAAAGCACCATCACAAAGCAAAAGAAAATGGTGAGGTGGAGGCAGGTACGTTCATCGGGACCACAGACCCCCCGGTCTGACTGCAGGCTTGTTAACCCTCTGCCCCGTGCACACGGGGGAATATCCACAGGTTCTACCCTGGCAACCCTCAGGCAACTCTGCAGCCCAACAGGCTCAGAAACAAAACATTGCAGCAGGAAAGCACCACCACGGTCTATGCATTTCCCGGCTCTGCGCAAAGGTGCCCGATGCTGGGTGCCCCCATGGCCCTGCCACATGGGGCAGCAAGCCAGACCCTGTGCTTGGTGAGCTTTGCTCCAGTGCATGTCTGTGGGTCAACAGGAAGATCTTCCTATTGTGAGGGTTTGCTGAGAAATGGGCCAGTGCTAGTCTAGCTTCAAGACTCCTGCAAAGAAAACAAGGCTGTTAAACAAGACACGGGGTACAAGAGCACTGCTCCACTCCCAGCGAGCTGGAAATGGATCGCTTTGGGCTGGCTGTGAACTTCAGCTTAGCAGGCGCCGAAGGAAAGCAGAGGAGCCGGGGAATGATTTGTCTCCCGCAATTTCTCAATCGATATCCAGCTCCTGACGTTTGCAAACAAAAAGCAAAGGAGGGAAAGTGGCAGGTGCCAGAGCAAAACCGAAATGTGATATTGTGGGTGGAAAGAGACTGCCAGACCTGAAAAGCCTCCAAGCAGGAAAATCAAAGAGGAGGAAATTGCGGGAGAAAAAAAACCAACCAGTACTTGCAATCAAAAGATGCTACATCTGGAGACAGCCCACAGCAAAACAGCAGCGGGTCTGTACTCTCGCAGGTGGGCTTGGGAAGAAGTCCAGGCTCCAGGAGGTCTGAGCCCACAGGATCCAGACTAGGGCTCAGAAAGGAGCCTTTCCCACACAAGAGCCCCAGAGAGAAAACAAATGTCTCCACAGCCAGGGCACAGCAAGAGCAGCACCATACACGGATGCCAATACTGGGAATTATGAAGCTTTGTGATGGAAACAAGGCATCAGTCACTGCGCCTGCGAGCTCCACGCTCACACTGCCTGCACCTGGGGTTTCCTGGGTAGGGGGCAGCAAACCAAAGAACACCTAAAAACCAGCAGCTCCACTCAGCATCCCCTGTGCCCAGGCTTGGGAGCTGGCTTTTGTTGCTGGCCAAGCCTGGGTGGTGCAACCCAATGTCCCCAGCACAGGCAGCAAAACACCTGCAGGCAGCTTGGCAAAGGCCACACAAGAGGAGATGCCGTGGTCCTGGTGACAGCAGGCCGGCGTCAGATAGCCTCTGCTTTTGGAAAGCTCGTGTCCAAACCAGCCATCACCTCCCAGCAACACCCATCTGCACCCCTCCGCAGAGAGGACTCCAGAGGCTCCAGACGCCCTCTGTACTACAGTGAACTTCCCAGTTCATAACTGGGCTCCAGACGTGAAAAGCACAGCACTGACAGCCCAGGAGAATAAAATGCATTCAAGGGAGAAAAGTTTGGCCACGGGATGCGAGTGGAAGAGAGCAGATATGGCAGAGACAAAAGGAAGGAAGGAACAGGATTAAAGACAAATAACAGTTAAGTCCAGAATCAGGCAGGATGGCTTGGTGGGATTAGTGCATTCGTCTTTCATCTCCCTGGGGATGTGGGTATTTATCTTCCTTTCTGGCCCAGACTAATGCCTGCTGCCATCCACAGGAGTCTTTCAGCTGGCTTCAAAGGGTGCGAGAGTGGGGTGTAAATACAAGGATGAGATGGGAAGCCTGATGCGGGCTGGGCACTTTCCCTGCTGTGCTGAAAGAAAACCCAGCTTCCAGCTCCTGTGGGGTGGCTGTGGGGACCCTTTCTGGGGATAAGTAAGGGCCCTACCTTTGCTGATGTCCTCATACTCCAGCCAGAGCTGCCGCTGGACCTGCCTGTTGGGATACCAGATGGAGCAGGACTCCTCAAAGCCGTACACTGCCTCTTGGATGTAGTGGTTGCCAAACTGGTCCAGCAGTGCCACGAAATCTCCACGGGAGGTGGCCCCGTCCAGAGAGTGGAGCGCGTTGCTAAAGGCTGAGGACGAGATGGGAGGAGATGCTCAGATCTCAGAGGATCCCAAGCCCTTTCCACCTCCCTACACACTTGTGACAGGCAACACACCTCTGAGCCCATCACTTGCCTGAAGAAGGCTGTGTATGTCCTCTTGCCACCCCTTTTTCCCTTCTTCCCCCTGGCCCCGCACACTTACACTGGGAGATGGTCAGCTGGTTGAGCCGGACGTGGTACATGACGGACTGCACCTTCCAGTGCTGCAAGAGAGGGTACCCAGACACTTCACTGAAGTTCACCATCCCTGCCGAAGAAAGGACACGGGGGCTCAGCACCACTGCCCGAGGATGCCTCGCCACAGGGATGGCCGCGGCCCCTTGTGCTGTGCCCGGGGCAACGCAGTCAGAGGGATGGGGAGAAGCCAGGGTGAAAGGACTGTGCTCACACCATGTCCCCCTGGGGAGGCAGCGAGGTGTTCCGAGTTGAGGGTCAGCTGCTCCCCAGCAATTAAAACCATGGCTTTGAAGGAAAACACGCGGGCGCGTTTCATCCTGCCGTCTGGGGCTCTGCGTCGGAAGATAACGAGCCTCCTCCTGCATCCCCTTCTGCATCCTTCCCAGCTCCCGCTCCCAAGACATGCCCAGGTGTGCTAATTATTTCACTAATGAGAGTTATGCTTTTTAATGAGCTGTTTGCAGGCCTTGGAATGGTCATCATCACGCCAAGCATGGCTAACCAAGAGGCCCTGAGTCCCCTTTGACCAGGACTGAGCTGAGTGGGACACGTGTGTACAGGGAAACCACATGCCTGCCAATGCTCATGCTCCCTCAGAACGTTATGGCAATGCTGGGGCTGAGCAGGATCTGAGGTTTCTCCTTCTCCAGGCAAAGACATCCCGTTCTCCAGCCATTTACCTGTGCACTACGGAAGCCAGAAATTCATGGTGACAAGGGCTGGGTGGCCACTTCGTCCTGCCCAAGGCACAAGCCAAGGCGCATAGCAGCTCAGCTTCCATGAGCAGAGGGACGGACTGGCCACCGAGCCTTGGACAAAGCCCCAGAAAGGGAACTGAAGGGTGCTCATGGCTCTGATTTTGGTGACTGGAGCATCCCTCAGTATGCCCCAGCAGGATGCCAGGACACGGCCACCTCCTCCCTCGCAGCTTGGCTGCCGCACAGCCGACACGGCATGCCTCCACTCGGCAGCGAAGCGGTAAACTCTGCTGCTCAACAGCCACGCAGCAGGAGTTCAGGAGGATAACAACGGGCATCCTTGACAAGAACGAAAGGCGGAGGATACAGAGGATAAGATCCCTTGCCTTCCAGTGCCTCTCCCTTCAGTGCTGGCTGCTACCAACAGCTTCAAAGCCTCGCTATTCCCTGCAAAATGTTTATGCAAAACCAGCCCTTCCTTACTCAGCAGCTCTGCCTCTCATGTACTCACAGCAGTATCCAGATCTGCTTACTGACAAGCGGAGAAGATTTTACTTCTTTTCCCTTTTTTTTTTCTTTTTTAACTTCTGCCTTAATCAGCCACAAACAGCCAGCACAGCAGTGGGAAACGAACAGGATAATTTACTGGTTTCTGCCTCCCCAGCATAATTGCCAGCAGAGTCCTAGTCCCACCAACCATGTCGTGACGCTGAGGCCGTGGTGGCAGTACCTTCCTTACATCCATGTCACCGTGCCAAGGGCAACAGAAGCCCATGGGGAGGCAGATGTCCTCCAGCACCTCTAGGCAGGGCTGAGCATCCCCATGGCTGCAGGGGTGACCCATTGACACAGCTCTCTTGGGGTAGCTCAGCCCTGCTGGCACCCTCCTCCCTGCCTGCACACACTCCCACATTGCCATGCACTCCATGGGTCAACCAGCACCCATCAGACCCCAGGTGCAGCCCATGGGTGCTCCCCAAAACACTCCTGTGAGCGAATGCAGAGCGAATGCACAAGGTCCCGCATGAGACCACCCTGCAGACACTTCACAAAACAGCTTACTACCCACATCCCTCCTTTAGTAGTTGCCCCATCCATGTCCTTGGCCATTTCAGCCAACAGAAACAAAGGCTATTTAGGGGTGCTGGCAACTTGGTGAAAGAAAGGTAAACCCTTCAAGGCTGTCTAGGAGTCCATGATAACCCCATCGCTCATACCCCACAGTGCTCTGGCATGACGAACCGAAATATTTTGGTTTGGCTGTGGCATGTTCTGAATGCTTTGTTATGCCAGTAAAGAGTTTCTGATGTGGAAATCAAATGAAAGGTGTTGGAAAGCCTTTTTTGCCTTGCATAAAAAAAAAGAATCCTTTTTTGCAAATATCCCAAATATCCAGCACACACTTGAGCTTTTATGTCACACAATTAATTTGCAGCCTCTCCCTCTCCTTCTTAATTTTTAATGCCCTCCTCTTATCGCTGCTGCTGCAGGCGAGCACGGGACACTAAAACCAGACTAGACATATCCCACAGCTGATACATCCCCTGGGAGGGGTAAGTGCCCAAGCTGGGCACACCGGCAGCTGTGCCGCTGGGAGAGGCGTGCGTCTGGCTGGGCTCACTCACCGGTGAGGAACTCGGGGTCGGGTGTGGGGTCAGAGAGCTCCTCTTGGCACTGGTTCTCCAGGGGCACCGTGGCCACCACCAGCCCATCTGGCAGCTGCTGCTCCAGGCCCCGGGCAAAGTTGTTCTGCCTGGAAGTTAATTACAGAGAGGAGGACATGGCTGGAGGACAGGAGAACTGCCCGGGATCATCCCCACCAGATTGTGACCCATCCCAAAAAGCCACCCAGCACCAAGCCTTTCCTTTGGGCATGGGTTACAAAGATGTCGACACTCAATGGAAAGCTTCAGATGTGCCCTTCCCACCAGCCCCTCCACCTCCTGCGAAGCTTGGCCAGACATGGATGGACCAGGCAGTCTGCTAAAGTCCAGCCCCAGGTCGCTTCCCAAGCCTTCTTGGAGAGAACAGCAAGGTCTGACTTTGCTTGTATCACCTCCCCACATCCCCAGCTCACCTAAAGGTTCCTTTGAGCACCTGCCCTGCAGCCACCTCCTTGGAGTGGTTGTTGTAGCCATAGAAGATCTCCCCGAAAAGCGTCTGGTTCATGGGCAGCTCACGGGGCTCCCCACAGTCCCGTGCCTCTGGGCACGACTCAGAGATAAGCTGGCAGGACCGCCCGTCCGTGCCCAGCTTGTAGTCCTCAATGCACCTGGGAAGCCAGCACAGGGTCCACCATCAGCTGCAGCTCCCACCAGTGGGGAATGGGGCCACCAGACCACCCCAGCAGGGACGTCAGGAAGGGAAGAGACCTTCCTCCCAAGCCACACAACCCCAAGAGCTCAGAATAGCAGTGGCAAGGTGCACCAGCACCTCGGGGGTGTCCCCGTGGCTGGGGTGGTGATGGGACACTCACCCACAGAACATGAGGATGTTGTAGAGCAGGGGATCCTCGGGCAGGGGGACCATCTGCTGCAGGCACAGCTGCTCACAGCCCCCGTTGAAGCCATCTGAGCAATCCACACCAATGTGACGGTCATAGCAGCCCGTGCTGTCCTTCATGGGGCTCAGTCCCGTTGGGCACTGGTTGGGGGGGTAAAGCAAGAGGTGAAGCCCCTGAGGAAGAAATCTAGGCCCAGCGGTGAGATGGAGGGGGAGACTTCGACGCCGCTCTCCACTGGAAATCGCAGCCTGAGTGATGCTCAGGGACTGCAGGATGGATGTTGGCATCGCCACCCACGGCTGCAGAAATTCCTCCTGCATCCTCTGCCCCTGGAGAGTGCAGCCTCTGCAGTGGGAGCCCCCCAAGCCACCAAGGCGATGTGCTGGTGTCAACCCCACTCACCGGCTCCTAGCTCCAGTGAGCTCTCTTCCTGCTGCAAAACCAACCCTAAAATATCCACCCCAAAGCGATGGGAAGGGAGGAATGGTGCAGCCCTTCCCTCTTTCCCCTCCACTCTCCCTCTTCTTGCTCACACCCAAGGAGATTTGCAGGTGCCCGGGGGGTCACGCACCACACAGCCTGTTGAGTCCAGCTTGCGGTCCGAGATGCAGCGGAAGTTCTTGCTGCAGCCCCCGTTGTCTCGGGAGCAGTCGCGGACGGGGCCGAAGGAGTCAAGGAGGACCTCCAGGCTGTCGAAGGAGGAGGAGGTCATCAGCTCTTCCCTGCGAGGAGGAGGAAGCGTGTCACTGCTCCGATAAGACGGCACAAACACATGCATGACCACAGTGGCTGCGTGGGCTTTTTCCGGAGCTCAGGCTTCCCTTGGGTTGAGAGCGAACTGAGCAGCAGCCAAGCTATTAGAGGGCGGCAGGAGCTACTGAAATGGTGAAAGCTACCTCCGAAGGCTCAGCTTTGCAGGCCCTAAAGAGGGGCAAGTTAACGGACATAGCAATCCCCACCTGCAAAATGTGGGGTGGGGGTCCCAGCTCCCATCAACCCTCATGTGCTTTTGGTTGGTCTTCTCACTCCAGAGGCGAGTATATTTGCTGAAACACCTCCTCCCTCACCCCATCAATGCACGTACCTGACCTCCACCGCATCCTCCATCACTGTCATGTCAGTCTTGCACTTGGCCGAAGGGTTGATGGCCAGCTCAGCCGGTGGGATGACAAAGCTCTTGCTCAGAGGCAGCCACATGCCTTCCCCCAGGGTGTAGGTGAACCTGCCGGGCAGAGCAGTCAGGGCTGGCATGGAGAAAAACACTGAGCCTGGAGGGCTGCTTCTGCTCAAAATCAAGCCCCTGGACCTCCCCCTTGCTCCACAGGGATGCCAGCCTAAGCAAAGGCAGACGAGTGCGGTAAAGTGGGGTGACTCCTCTGAATGCACTCAAATAACTCCCAAAGAGCACACATAATTTAGGTAATTTAAAAACAATAAAAATAAAGGAACTTCCATTTTTGGTAGAATCCTCCTGCAGAGCCTAAGCCTTGCTCTCACCATGGATGGAGAGGAGGAACTGGCTGCTGGGCACCCAGCATCCCACGTGGCAGCTGTGGTAGGACCTTCCCAGACATGCTTGCACGTCCCCAGGAGGTGGCACAGGCCAGCTGCGTCCAGCCTTGCTGACTGGGGGGGACCAGCCTGCCCATGTGCCCTGAGTCACATTTTTGCACCCCAAAATGTGCTCGCTGGGGTGCCTTTACCACTTACCGGAAAATCTTGTCGGATGGTTGCTCACCCAGGACCAAGTCAAAGCCGCGCTGGAAGATGGTGTATGGCCAAGGCCTAGAAGAGAAATCCAAGAGCATCATCCTGGTGTCATGCCCCCACTGACCCTCACGGCCCAAAATGCTTCCCTCGCTTATCTCCCAGCTCATGTGCAGAAAGGTCCTGGGATGAGCCAAACAAGCCAAAATAAGGTGGTAAAACAGCCCCACATCCGAGATCTTCATTTTGGGGTTCTAACAACATCAGATCCTCGCTCCAGACCCAACCTGCCAACAGGTCAGCGGTGCAATGAATCCTTCATTTTGGGGTACAAGTCATTCCAGTCCCCTCTGCCCACTGGGAATCCGCAAGCCTCACACTTCTGCACACTCAGCTACCACCCGCCCAGTTCCCATTTTAGGGATTTGCGTCACAACCATCAGACCGAAAAAAACCCAAAATCCAGCTGAACTCAGCCTCTGCAAGGCTTTTTCAAGGGAGCACATCAGGTCTGCGGCTGCAGCTTCACCACCTGCCTTACTCCCCTCCGGTATCACCAGTTCAGGAGGGGAGCTCAGGAAGCCTCAGCCCTTGCGGGACTTTGCAAAGCGGTCTGGAAGACAAGTCGGGAGTTCGGAGCCAAGAGGGGAGGCTGGAGAGCTGATGGTCCCACCTCCTCCATCCCTGCTGCCCTGGATAGCACAGGGTAATGTGCAACCACGACTTGGTGGTTGGTGCCCTTTGGTGGGATGTCTGTGGCCACGACACTTTGGGGTGTGCACCCCTCATAGCACGGCCCCACTGGCAAAGCATCACTTGCAGAGCAAGGCCGCCGAGGCAGAGCAATGGGAGGCAGAGACCTGACACTGGTGGGCTTTGAATCAGGTGACACGAACCCTGTTCTCAAACCCTAAACCTCCGAGTCTCCTCTGCAAGAGCTCAGAGCTGGGGGAGAGAAAGAGATTTTCCATCCCATCGCATCGCTGCTGTTAAAATTCAGGGTGAGAGCACCGGGCGCCGCTGACAAGCTTGGGGATTTTCTCCAGAGGCAATTACAGCTCTCCTGCACAAGCAATTTAATTTCTAATCTGAAGTTATTTCAGCAAGGACAAAAAAAAATAAATAAAAAGAAGAAGAATCCTGATTGCAGGATTACGGCGCGCCGTCTCATTTCCTCACTGGGACACAATGCCGCTTTCCCGTCCGTTGGCCGGGAGCGGGGGATTACATTCAGCCCGCAGATCGGATTGCCCTGAATGAGGTCATCTTCGGCCGGAAAGCGATGTGCTCCTTGGGTCTTGCCGACGCCTTGAATGCTTCACGTCTCCGCCTTTCAGCGCTCCCGCAGACGGGTTTTATTCTTGCTTCTCAGGAGCACGCCGGCAGGGAACAAAAGCAGAAGCGAGGCATTGTTCCCCATTGACTTGGGTGGAAAAGTGGTTGTGAAGAGCCACTCTGGGCTTGCAGTGGGGCTCAGCCCCGGAGCAGGCGCTGCAGAGGTGTGGTGGCTGCCGGACCTCTGCCAGATGGCACATAGATGCCAACATGTCCAGGACATGCAGCCAGTGGGCTTGGACGTGCCTGGAATATGGAAATCAGTGTCTAAGCCATGTTGCAACCACCCAGGGTACCCAAAATTTCCAACTGTGGCTAAAATTCGTGCGATAATGGCTTTGAGATGGGTTTCCATGCTCCGGGACTGCGTGGCAGCTCATAAGCCTGCCTTATGTTGCCTCTACTCAAGGTCAAAAAAGACCCATCAAAAGGAAGGTTCAGCCTTTAGCTACAGAGCGTAGTAGGGACAACCGATGCTGCCAGGCACTATTGAGGCTGCAAGAACGTGGTACCTTCTGCAGGGAAGCCCTGGGATGGTCTCCATACAAGACCTCCAGCTCAATGAGAAACACTTATCCATCCTTATCTCCAAGGAAGCTCTCTGGGAGCCCAGTGCCAACATTCCCACCAATGCACTCTTGCTGACTTGTGTCTTAGGCTGCAAAGGAGAAGGCAAGATCTCTTCCCCCAGGCACACCTCACCTCCTCCATTGCTGCCTTTTGTCCCCTGTGCCTCTGCCACTGTTTCACCCCTTGCCCCCTCTCCTGTGTGTGCAAGCGTGTGTTCACACGGCTGGCTCCCTCCCCACTTTCTGTGATCACTGGAGGCACCTTGCTGCTCTGGTGTTTGTTGCTGTTGGCAGGTATTTTGGTTGCACGGTCTTCAGAGCTCACAAAGGAAAGTGAGATTGATCAGAAGCAGCTCTGCACCTGATTAAGGTGCAGCTTGGATTAAATGGGCCAGAAATGACAGCTCTCAGTTCCCTGCAAGCCTTGGCAGTGAGGCAGGCATCTGAAACAACAAAGCAGGGGGTCATCAGCCCAACTGAGAACCAGCAAACTCCCCACACTCAGTCAGCAAGTTCCCATAGGCAAAGCACTGCCAGTCCATACACAGGTCCCTTCAGGCCTCTTCGTTTTTTCCAGCTGGACCATCAACTACACGTTGCTCCAGATCTGGGCTTGAATGGAAGCTCCTGAAATACTTGCTAAGCCCTCCAGACCTGGTGCTGCTGGTGCTGCTCTGACCCACCTCAAGAGGACCCCAGTCATGCTTGAATTGCAGTCCCAAGGGGATGAAGCCAGACTGATTTCCATCATCAAGAACCATGCTCCTCCTGGACCTCACTCCCTGCAAAGCTCTTCTGGACAAGAGGAGTGGGATGAGGAATCAAAGCCGGGTGCCCACAGGATGTGGCCATGATGAGCTAACCCAGAGCAGCTGGTTTGAGGGGAGCTGGAAGGGAGATTGGAGGGGCTGCAGGAGAGGGTCTTTGCAGAAGGCACTGAGAAGTCACTGCACGTGAGCGTGGCTGAAGCGCCACCGGAGGAGAAGCTGATTAGCTGCTACACACTGGAATAGGGGACTTCATGCCTGCCACCCTGACCCACAGTGCTCCTGGAGGTTTCCACCCAGCGTGTGACAGGAGGACGGCTATGCCAAACCCCATCACGGCAGCAAAGCACCAGCCCCAAGTGCATGCTGGAAGCAAGTGGGAACCCACAACAGCCCAACACCACCCTGATGGGGGAGCGAGCACAGTGCAGATGTGACACGAGCACCGAGCCACCAACTTCTCCCACCAGCAGTGTCCATCCCAGCTCCTCCTTGACTTTGCTTTGCTTCGCTTCGCAATGGCTTTGCTCGGGCTTCAGCTGCCAATGCCTCTCCCCTTTCCACCTCCCCACCCCCTGCTATTCCTTCCAAGCAGCTCTTTATTAAAAATGCTAATGCCGGCACTTTCTCCCTGGGCTGCCCGTAAATCTGCGAGAAGAACGGGGCGGGAGGAGGAGGCAGATGGGTGGTTTGGTGAAAGGATCTGAAAGAAAGAGGAGCTTTTTATCTGGCTGTCCTTCAAGCTCGCAAAGCCGAGGCACACAGCAGGGGACAGAGAGAGAGACAGAGGAGGAAAAAGAGATAGAAAAAAGTGTGGCGAAAAAGAGATAGAAAAAAGAGTGGCAAAAAAGAGAGAAAAAGAGGGGGAAAAAAAGACTTTAAGCAGGAAAAGTGCTGTTCTTGTTGCTTCAGCATGTCCCCAGCTCCTTCGTGGGTTGGGGAGGGGATGGTGCACGAGGAGGAGGCAGGAGGAGCAGGTGTATGGCCAGGGAGGTGGACAACTGCGTGCAAAAGAGAAGTGGCACCATAGGGAGGGGAGGTGTGCGCACTAATTCAGGTCCTGTGCCGGAAAAATAGGCTGCGAGACTGCAGGGTGGGGAAAGGGATAACTTGCCTTGTGCGGGAAGGGGGCTGGGATGGTACCCGCTTGCCAACTGCTAGAAGAGGATGATAGCGCCCCGCCAGATGCGTTCACCAAATTACCTTAAACTGGCCTAAAAACCTCTCCATGCCGGGGTGAGGGCCATTACAAGTCAAAAGGGCACGTTGATAAAGACCTCTTAAATGCAGACCATCTTAAATCTCATTGGGGTGTCTGAAAAGGGGAACCAGGCAAAAGCAGCGTGCAGGAAAGGGAAAAAGCCATGGGCCATCACACGACAGATCTAAGGGCTGAGATGAAGACATACAAATGCAGGCAGGTAACAGTTTATTAACTAAAGGCAGAACAAGATTATTTGACTTCTGGTCAAGTCATATCACAGAGTAACCACAGGAATTTGGTTTGATGAGCAAAGACAAGGTAGGGTTGGTTGGATTGCTAGAAACTGAATCCTATCCGGGAAATGTTAGAGTAAGAGCCAAAAAGCAGCTAATTAACAATGCATATCAAAGTAGGGAAGACAGACTGTGAACACACAAACAGCACCAGCCAGATTTGTTTAAAACAGCTGAAGAGCAGCACAAAATAAAGCATCCGATCAAATGTATCTGCTACCCATGATCAAAAAGATCTTTTATTTTTATTAAAACTGATGAAGATTTAGGGACTGGATGCGTCGGGTAAAAGATACACTGTGGCGGCACGGATCTCAGCGTGGTACCCAAAACACACACAACGCACACAGCCTCACTAACATCACCAATGAAGTTCAAAGATGAGCTTCACGAGCAAAATTAGATGCTGCTGAGCACACAGACACCAAGTCAACCTGTGATCGCTGTAAATAAAAACAAACCAACGGCAAACCTATCTAAACCAAAGGGCTGAAAGGAGTTCACAGATAACAACGCCACCCTAGGAAAACGAGAGAGGTCAGAGCCAGACCATGTCGCTCCCAAGCACGCTGAGGGATTTGGCAGAGTCTCCAAGTGCTGCTCTGCTGACCTCCCCTATGCTAAGAGCCAACGTGGCTTCTCTGGTGACTCACTGGCCACCTGGCTTGTGCTCCAATATTGGAGGGGTTAGGAGCATATTAGACAAACAACGGTCAGGAAGGAGTCAGGCACAGTTGACCTCACCTTGGGATGGGTGGACAGAGCAGAGGATTTGCAGACATCTCTTTCAGACGAGCCTGTGGGCAGCCTTGTCAGGCTGGGAGTGAGCTGATGAGCGTGACAAGCCTGGCAGCTCAACCTCCGCCCCAAACCCCATAATTACCAGGTAAAAGTTACAAGTTATTCAGTTAAATGGGCTCTGACAAGATGGTTCTGCTGGATCAAAAAGAGTTCATCAGCGACACAACCCTGTGGAGGCCAAGGGTTCACAGAGGACACCTTGGACAGGTAGAAGAGATATTCACCACCACAAGCTCTTGCAGACAGAGCTGCATCAAGCACCACCTGGACATCAGGAACAGACTGCAGCACAGAAAAGAATCCTCGTTAAACACCAAGCTGGCCTTGGCGTCATGTTGCTTAGTGTGGACATGCTTTCAAGAGCCCCTATAAATAGCGGAAGCTGCAGGCAGGGATGGTGCAGTTGGTTTCAGCTGCTACCATTTTCCGAAACAAAAATCTGACAAGTTCAAGGAAGAAACACAAAATGACCCCAGTTCCAAACAGCTCAAGAGAGGAGCTCTCAAAGTGCAGTGCTGAAAAAGCCCCGACACTGCAACGTTGGAGCCTTCTTGAGAGCGCAGAAGGACTTTGACAGCCTTGGGGAAAATGACATCTGCTCGGTTTCTCTGCCTCAAACAGAAATGCATGTTGGAAATGCTGCGTATCATTTGTCACAGGCAACTTCGCTATGTAAGAAGAGACCCAAGACAACAGGTATCCGGCCAGGTATGAACGCCGTTGCAGGAAGAAAGGCAGAGGCCCAAGTATGAGCATGGAGAAGGATTCTATGGGGGCATCAGGATGGAACTGGGTCTGAAAAGCATCTCCAAATACCCTGGAGGAACCTGGAGGTCCTGAGCACCTTTCAGGTTGGCATTACTGCGACTGAAGTTGGGTCTGGACTTGCCATTGGGATTTGCCCTAACTGCCCTTGGCTTCTCTCCTGCTTGTTACCATCTGTATTTTTCCCAGTTCACCTGAAAGTAGCTTTTTCTTCGCTTTCCCTTTAGATGATGGAGCAGGAAGAAGCTCAAGAAGAGCAATGTGCATGGGATGAAAAGTGTGAAGCTACAGTCCCACGCCCAGGAGTAAAGGAAAAGCAGAGGGAAGGAAACAAATGATTCTCTCCCATTTTTACTACCTTCCTCAATGGACAAAGTCCTTTGCCTTCTTGTGTTTAGCAAGGTGGTGGGTCCAGCACATGGCTGGTAGCTCTGACTGAGGCACAGGCTGGCACCATAGCCATGGGTGGTCGTGGGTGGCCATGGGCTCTTTCCAACCCACTCCTAAACCAAACACATCCTAAAATGGGCAAGACCCTGGCAGGTGAAATAACCCTCCCATGTCTCAGTCCCCATCACTCAATGCCTCTTATTAGATGGGCACAGAGCGGCTGGGGACATCCCTGTCGGACATTTGTCCCCTGGGGATGAACAGGACAGGGAGCTGTATTTCTGCCTGTATTTTTCCACCCTGGCAGCAGTGCATTGCAGTGGTTTGGGGACCCTGACCACAATATTCATGTCCCCAGCACGGGGTCACCTGTCTCATGAGCGTCCCCCTGGCCCCAGCCTGGCTCAGGGCACCCACGACGACAGTCGCCTTTGTCTCTTACGGCCAGTGCTCCGCTAAATTGCTGAACTGCTTTTAAAATATAAAAAAACCCCAAAACAATAGAGAGGGGGTTGTAGGCAGAGCAGCAGAGCTCTCCCCAGGCCCCAGTTCAAAGGGACGCAGCTGGGGCTGGCCAGCGCGGGCAGCTCCCAGTGGCTGCCATCCTCGGGCGCAGCGGCACAGCAGGGATGCCACCAAGCCCAGGCTTTGATGGTTTTCTCTTCCCGCTGTGAAGACTAATGACTTCAGAGAGGGCGTCCTGCCACGCGTGGAGACGCCGCCGCCGCAGATCCAGCCGCAGCGCAACAAAACAAGGGGAGGAAAAAAGGGGGCCTCTGGTTCTGGGGGTTTCTTGGCTTTCTGCACACTACCACTTCCATCCCTGGAAGTCCCCATCTGTGCATCAGAGTCCCATGCATGTCAAGGACCAGATGGAGCATCCCCCGAGGGTCACAGAGAGATAGGAATGTTTGGGATCCCCCACCAAATTGCTGCCAAAACATCAGAAAAATTTCCCGTTGCACTTCAAGGGGTGTAAAGCTGTGGAGCAGACAGTGACTGCTGTCTTCTCTCAGGCCATGGCATTGAAGCATCTAATATACACAACTTTCAATGGGGCATCCCGTGCTGTAGCCTCCCTCCTCTGCTAGGGAAAACAGCCTGACCTCAGCCCTCCTCCAACACCTTGCACACCCAAACCAAAAGCCCCACAAAGTGCAGGATGCCAAGGAGAGTGCCCACAAGAGGAATAGGAGCCGCTTCGATCCTCTCCAGAGGGTGTTTACTCTGAAATCTAACAACGGCCTCTTCTACATCAGCCCTGATTATTTCAAAGAATAGATATCCTCGACTCCCGCAGACCTGCTGCAGAGCCCAGCGATGCGCTGACCTTGCAGGTCACTAAAGTGCCTCTAACTCTTTCACCTGAGAGGATTTGCCGCAGCCCTACTACACAGCAGCTCGTGCGAGGATGGTCCGAGCCTGGGGACACTGCGGTGAGCACACTCACCCCTGGTTCGTTCCCCACTCATTCCGGATGCAGAGGTGCTTGTGCACGGGGTCCTTCATGTAACCTTCGTAGCAGAGACACTCACCTATGGAGAGAGGTGGGGACATGGAGGACACAGAGGGACAAGGTTTTCCATGTGCATCCCAGCCAAACCCAGCCTGAAGCCATTCAAGACACCCAGCAGCTCTGCTCCCATGCTCAGAGTAAGGCGAGAAAGCATTTCCCTCCCCACCGACGCCAGGCTGAGTGGGCAGAGGTGAGCCCAGATCCAGTTTAATTAACGTATGGTGAGTGCTCCAGCTCTGAGCTCACACTTAAGGATAAGGGATGCAGCGGGATAACTCCTGCATGGAGAGCGAAGGATGTGTTTAAATGCTTGGCTCCCAAAATGTGCTACATGGTGATGATGCTCACCAAGATGCCAATGCCAGACACCCCGAAAAAGTGAGTTGTGCAGTACAGGGAGCTGCTAACCAGGACTAAACAAAGCTCCCAAACCCACACAGATGGCCTGACCACCTACCAGTCTCAGGGTCACACTGGTGCTCACAGGGGTCAAGGAGGCGCCGGGCACAGAGGTCCAAGGCCCAGGGCCCGCTTGAGTTTTGCTGGGAGAAGAGGACGACCTGTGCCGGGTTCAGCCAGTCGCTGGCATCCAGCTGGCTCCCTTCCAGCAGGATGAACCGGCTCCCTGCCACCAAGAGGGGCATTAGTGGCGGTGACCCACCGCTGTCCTCTCCATCCCATGATGGTCCCCACCATCCCAGAATGGACCCTTTCATCCCTTGATGATCGCCTTCATCCCACGATCTCGCTCCATCCTGTGATGGGTTCCTCTGTCCCATGCCCATCCCCTCTGCCCTCTGACCACCTCCTCCAGCCCATGCCTGTCTCCTCCATCCTGCGACAGCCACCTTCATCCTGCATCTGTCCCACAACAGCCACCTCCACCCCATCCCCATCCCCTTGGTCCAACATCTGTCTCCTCTGTCCCACACTGATGTCCTCCATCCCATGATGGTCCACACCATCCCATACTCATCCTCTCCATCCCATGCCTGTCCATTCCATCCCACAATGGCCTCCTTCATCCTGCACCCATCCCCTCCACTCCACAACAGCCATCTCCATCCTGTGCCCATCCTCTCCATCCTGTACCCTTCCATCCCTCTGTCCCACACTGGTCTCCTTCCATCCCATGTCTGTCCCTCTGTCCTACACTTGTTGCCACCCCATCATTCCCTCCTCCCCTGCAGTACAGCTCACAGAGTGGGGCAGGAGGGGGAAGGCTGGGGGCGTAGGGGTAGGACCACAGGGTGCTCACCATCGGCGATGAGGTGCTCCGGGACATGGAGGGTGATCTTGACGACGAGGGGGCAGCTCATGTGGGATGAGCACACCAAGCTGATGACGCAGCTCGTCACGCTGATGAGGGTCAGCGTGGTTTTGTTCACAGGGCTCCGGGGAGAGCCCACTGCAAAACACGAAAGCATAGTCAGACCTGAGACCCAAGGACCCCAGAAAGACCTTGGGGTGCAGTCAGGGGATCTCAGGGTACAGAGACCCTGCCCAGCCCCCTGGAAATCCAGTGTCAATCCAAACAAGTGGAATCGCTTCATATTTTCAAGAGCATGATGCAGCTTTTGCCATGGAAGCCTCTCTATGTGCCTGCTGCGGCTGGGGTCTCCCTAAGCCCCCGCAGCCTGGGCTCTCCTGCACCCTGCACTGCTGCACACTGAGACATGTGCAGCAGCAGGACTTTACACCAGAATAAAGATGTTGAGGGGAAAAAAAGTAAATGCGATATTCTCTTTTTTTTACCCTCTCCTTCTGCTCAGCACTTCTCTTGGGTATTTTTGCCATGACAACAGCCTCCTGGATGACTTTGAGAAAGCACCAGAGAGCCCTAACTGCTCGGGACACACAGGTCATTGACTTTTCATCTCTCAGCTGAAGAAGCTGAGTAGAAAAAGCTGGCTGAGGGCTGAGCTATCCCCTGCAGAGACAAAGCCTGAACTGGCCTCCCAGTACACCAAGCACAGGTGCTGGGGGCAAAGGAGACTCCCACAACTCCCAGAAGAACAAGGCACTGTCCAGAGAAGGAAGGAAAACAGACAGAAACTCTCCTTGCCAGGAAAGGAAACCTCTCAAAGGAATGGTGCAGGGCAAGACCTCTGCTCAGGGACCAAGCCTGGCTCCATTCTCCATTGCATGTACAGCTCGCACATGTACGGTGCCAGAGCAAACCTGTGTGGCAGCACAGGAGCTCATGGGCCAGCCTTTGAAGTGTGCTACTCATTAATACATACCAAAGCCCAGCAGAAGCCTCCAGCAAAAATCAGAATATATTTCATCCTCTGCTGAGAAACTCCACCGGAAAGCAGCAGCAGCATGCTCCGGGAGTAGGAAGTGGCGCCTGCCCGCAGCAGCCCA
Source organism: Mesitornis unicolor (assembly GCF_000695765.1). Classification (NCBI taxonomy): domain Eukaryota; kingdom Metazoa; phylum Chordata; class Aves; order Mesitornithiformes; family Mesitornithidae; genus Mesitornis; species Mesitornis unicolor. The sequence goes on from NW_010204008.1 coordinate 34,277, forward strand.
CATCGTGCCTGGGTTTCCATCTCTCGCTGATAGAAAATCTCCAAATCCGGAGAGGCAATAGCAAACAAGGGAAGAGGGGCCACGCTTGCTGCCCACCTCCATGCATGCACCCACCTCGGCTGCGTCTCCGGCTCCGTGAGGGGTCCGTGTAGAAAGTCAGCTGGGGATCGGTGTCTGCCTCCGTCCCTGAGTCCCCCTCGGGGTTGAGAAATGCTGAGCCGGCTGCAGGGGACACGAAGTGTGGTCATGGCGGGGTTGGCACCGTGACACCCCAAGCCACCAAACCCTACCTCACCCCTTCAGGGAAAGCCTTGCCTTGAAGACCAGGAGCTCTGTCTGCCAGGCATAGCAGGCACAGCATCTTCTTCCCTTCCCACCGCTCACAGCCACGGCTCCCATCATCTTGCGACTTTTCCCCATGGCTATGCTCAGTATCACAAAATATTTGCTGTGGCAAACAGCCTCTGCAGCTGTGCAACCAACCAACCCAACCTCATTTGCGTCCTTGCAGACACTGCTTTTTCTGCACCCAAACCCAGAGCCCCCCATCCGCCCCAAGGAGCACCCTTACCTCGCGCCTTGTTGTTGATGCGCTTGCGCTGGCTGCTGGAGGTGTGGGACAGCAGCGTGGCCTGTTGGTGGTTTGAGTCCACCGGGCTGGTGGCAATGATGTTGTCCTTATACTTGTTCATCAGGGACAGCTTGGCATTGTCACTCCCTGAGCAGGAAGAATTGAAGGTAAAAATCTTTCAGGGATAGAGATTTTTAAAAAGGGGGGAGGCAACAAAGAGAGAGTTTCCCTTGGATCCATCTCCAGCATCTTGATGACCAGGGTGCTGTGGCCAATGGGCACCTTCCTGAGCTCCTTAAAGTCTGAAGGGGACGAGCACCTCCTCCAAGCCAAGCCAAAACCTGGGATTTAACAGTCAGCCCCTCAGGACAGTTTTACATAACCAGGTCTGTAAAGAAAAC
>NW_010204008.1:35274-35881 GCF_000695765.1 Mesitornis unicolor
CTTTCCAAACTACGTCTCAGTTGAGACAGTTCCAGTTGGATGCCTCAGTTGCTAAGAAGGCCAGCAAGCAACTGTGTACGAGCCTCAAAGAATCCCTGTTGGTGATCAAAAGACAGGATTAACTCTGAATCATACTGATAGCAAGTACAGTTTTGCTACTACAAACCTCAGCTGAAGAAGACACTAGAAATCCTGGCACACAGAAGGGAATTTTGAGGGTCACTATGGGTGAGCTTGGAGGGGACACCATTCCAGTTCTCCATCAGGCCATGGGAACTACAGCCCTTCCCCTCAAGCCTCCACCCTGCTCTGTCCCAGCCACATCCCACTCAAAGGCGACCAATCTCAACCAGCTGCAAGGCCTCCTAGCAATGGCAGTGCCTTCAGAGTGCCACCAACATCTCGCCCTCAACAAAAACCCAGAGAAATGGGGAAAATGCTCAAGGGAAAAGGTGGAACAATGGAGAGAAGATGAGGCTGAAAAGACCCAGCTCAGCCTACGTGCCCCTGTCCCAGTCCAACCTGGCGTGAGGTCCATGCTGGCCTTCTCATTGCAGCCCTGCAGCGAGTCCAGGGTGCGGGTGACCTGGCTGGCGAAGTCCTCCCC
>NW_010204008.1:35901-48823 GCF_000695765.1 Mesitornis unicolor
GCCGCAGGTCGGTGATATCGTACTCGTAGCCATCCAAGATGGGGGTCTCGCGGATGCTGAGCGTCCCACTGGAGTTGTGGCCCTGCACGCGGGCGTTACGCAGGCTCTCCCGCCCGTGGCCCCCGATCAGCACCGAGGGGATGTAGTGGATCTCGTTGGCCGCCTCGGCGCTGGCGCTTTTCTGGGGCTGCGGCACCCGGCGCCGTTTGCACCACCGCCGGCGGGTGTAGAGGATCATCACCAGGCAGAGGATGGAGAGCAGCAGGGCAATCATCCCTCCCTGCGGGCGAAAACACGAGCAGGGCTCAGCCAGGGACAGGTGCCAGCCACCCCCTGGGGGTGCAAACACCAGGGTGGCCAAAGCGAAGGCAACGGCAAAAGGAGCCCAGTCGCACTGACAAGATGGTGCTGGCACAGGGAGCTCCTGGCTGAAGCCTGCCTCGAGCTGGACCGGCTTAAAAGTCACCATTGAGGCATGAAAAAGGAGCATTTAAAGCAGAGCGTGTTTTGTTTCACTCTCCTGCCTTTGAAAGCAGAGATCAGATTTATTCCAGGCAAACGCTCCTACGGGCAACTTTTATCTGACCCATTTCCAACCCATTTCAGTGCTGTCACTCTCAATCTTGGGAGATTTTCCCAGGGTATCCTGCAGAAATTGCAGCACAGGTTAAAGGAGATCAAGGCTCGAGACAGCCAGATGACCAAAGCATTGTTTGGGGAACACCTGGGCAAAGAGACTGAAAAAGCCCCTAGCCTGTGGGGATGAACCCCAAAACTTCAGCCCTGCCACCTTGCCACTCTCCCCAAGGTCACCTTTCTGCAGAGATGTCACCATTGCACACAGAGAGAGGCAGCAAAGATGAAAGCCCAAGCTGGTCCTCTATGCCCAGCCTAATAATAATAATAATAATAATAATAATAATATGTGGAGCCAACTAAGATCTCCATGTCTATCTGCAGCTCCTGTTCCTCTCCTCTTTTCTATGTAGTAGGTGATCTTGATAAAATAAAATAATAGTAATAATCTGCTCCATTAGGACAAAACATTAAGGGAATTATTGAATGAGAAGCAGGAGAGGCAGCTGGAAAAGAAGCTCTAATAGCCATTATGGTTTAACCCTCTTTCATTCCCGGGATAACGGAGCTGCGATGCACTCTCCCAGCCCTCTTTCCAAATTTTCTTTACAAAAAATAAAAAAAAAGAAACTCCAAAGAAACTCCAGTGATTAAGGAGAGAGGCAGCGCAGCAGAGGAGCAGGGCTGGCTGGCACACAGCATCTCTCTGGCCAGGAGCCTGCAGCTGGGAGGACAGGAAAATCTCTTGCCGGGGCTGAAAACTGGCGCTGGATTCCTGCCCGGTCACGCTCATCCTGAGTTTTTTTAGCGGTAACGTCAGGGCCCAATTCTCTATCACGTTCAAATCCCTTTGAGTTCCCAGCCCCACTTGAGCCGGTCTCCCACATCGCAACTCTCCATCACCCTGAGGAAGGGTCCACCTGCAGGTGGGGTGACAAGAAATGGGAGTAACACCAGGGCATTGCTGGTTTTCCTGTGCTGCCCTCTGTACATGCACCATAACCCCTAAACACCAGAGAGCTCTGCCAGACCCCTGAGGTGGTAAATGGGGGAGACCAAGCTGGAGCTCAAGCCAGGTGGACACCCATTTGTGTAGGATTACGGCTGTAGGCTCTTAAAAAAGCCCTGTTACTTGACTGAAACTGAATTTCTTCCACCCTGACAGTCTGAGAGCTCAAAGTATCCCTGAGATAGCAGCCTGGGGCCACTTGAGATATCAAGAGGCTCTGAAGGGAGGAAGAAAACCAGCACTAAGTCTCCTCCACCCTGTAGTAGCTGGAGGGAGTCAGGGCACCACCTCTAGACCCCCAGTTCCTCTCCATGGGAGCACAAAAATCCCCTTCTCCCTTCATCCCCCAGCAGCTGGCACTCGTACAACAGCTGCAAGAGAAGCCCTGTGCAGGGCAGGCGCGGGAGCGCTGCTGGCACGGTCCATGTGTGGACCGCTGTCACGACGGATACAGCCTCTTGCTCACACTTTCTTCTCTTGGCAACCACACAGGAAAGACAGAAAATCAGCCTTGAAAACTCCACGTGATCCTGACTCCTGGCACAAAAGCCAACCTCTGTTTGTCAGGGCGTAAGGATGCTGCTGCAGTGGAGCTAAGAGCGATGGAGAAAAAGGGGGAGAGGGAGGATTCAGTCTGTATTGACACATTTTGGTACGGAAGTGATGGGTCGCAGACATCATTTTCATCAGGTCAGTAATAAGCCTTGGTTCAGGCACTCCTGAGCCCACCTCGGCAGTCAGTGGTGTTCACGAAAACCAAGACCACGGTGGCAGAGCAGGGTCAGTGTCTCTGGAGGCAACGCACCCTTTCCAGAGCAGCTGGGAACAGACAATTAAAAGAAAAAGGAAGTGGTCCAGAAGGTTTTTTGGGAGTGGCTTTGCCAGCGATTATTTTTTTTCCTCTAGACTAATCAAGTGCAAATGATGGAGGAGAAACCTGGCCTGGGGCTGCAATCTGGAAGAGCTATTGACACTCTCATTAGGGTAGGCACCATTAAACAGCCTGTTTGCAGCCTCGGCAACACATTGTCTCCAGCTAATTATCTTCCAGTGGCACAGAAATTGTCAGATTTTTCACATTTTTTCCAACATAAGAAAAAAAAACCAACCCACAACAAACCACAGATCCACCTCCAACACTCAGATCTCTGTCTCACCCTCCTTCCTCTGCCATCAAAACCTCCTCATTTCTGCGGGGAGGAGCAGAGCTGTGCAGCCTCTGCGCATGGTATGCTCCTGCTTACTGCACGTTGAAAACAGCAGCCACAGGGCTGCAGTGCTGATAAAAGTGGCCATGACAGCTCCCGGTGGCACTGTGACACCCGCTGCGTGCCGGAGCAGTGGGCGCTGAGCACCATCCACTGGGCAAAGGGCTCCTGACACAGCCAATGTGAATTAACCCAGGGTTAAGGTGGTTGAGACCTTCAAAGGCTCTGCACTCCCCGGCGGTAAAGGCATCCCTGCAAGCATATTTGCAAAGTGATGCAAACTAAGGGATCAGTTTAAAGTATCCTGATGTTAAAGCACCCTGCATGCAGTGTTGTCTGGAGAGGTGCCCAGGGCATCTTAACCAACCCCCAAAGGTGGGCTCAGCTCCCCATCCTAGGGCAGTTGGAGACAGATGTGGGAATATATGGCTTTTCTAAAGCCCCTCTATTTTCTAAAGGTTTCTGAACACCTAAACGGGGGCTGCCTTCCCATCACCTACCATGACAGAGATGTGGAGGATCCTCAGCTCCTCTTCTGCTGACTCGGTCTGGGGCTCATCCGTGGGGTCAAAGCCAGGCAGGTTGGGAGCCCCATCTTGGTGGTGGATGTGGAAGAGCAACGTGCCGTTCTCCAGCCACTGCTGCCGCCAGCGCACCAGTGGGATGTCATCTGTGTTGCCCGAGATCTCTGCAAAAGCAAAGCCGCTCATGAAGGAAATACGGTGGAGGAGAGGGATGATGGGAGGACGGCATTCGCCTCTTCCCAAAAAATGGGCGGAGAGACCAAGGGACACACAGCAGGTTCCCTCTGGTCACCTCCTGCCAGCACCATGGCTTCCCCTACACAAGCCACAACCTGAAGGATTAAAGCGGAGTAAAATCACATTTCTGGGTAAAATCCAAATGTGGGACCCTTCAAAAATCCAATGTTTGCCAGGGACAGAGCACTTACTGACAGCATCTCGGGGCCAGAGCCAGGAGCCTGGCAGAATCCTCCCAGTCCTAAATTCAGCTGAGTAGCACCCGCGTGCTTCATGTTACACCCAGTTCCAGCTGTGGGGAGCGGAGGATTTTGGACAACTTCTCAGCGGCACTAATGGGATCATTGGGATCACGGCACAAAATTGTTGCAAACAGAAAATATTTCCCTGTCCTTTGTGAACGGAGAAACGTGCACATGGCTGCAATCTCCCCTGCAGTTCTGGCTCTCATTGAGGTGCACTCAGAGTGGCACTTCAGCCACTTTTCCCACACTGGACACAGCCCAGATGTACCTGCAGCTTCTGCCCAGACACCCCAATTTTCCCCAAGTACCTTTAGGGTTTGGGGGCAGCCAGACAGAGTTGGGCTGAGGAGCCACAGCAGCAAAGGACATCCAAGCAGGAGGAGCAGCTGAGGTCAGAGACACGACACGTGCTAAATGCCGAACCAAACCAAATTCACTCGTCTGACTCCAAAATTTTAGGGATGTCCCACAGCTAGGTCTTAGCAAAAAGACATCTCTTTACTGAGAGGGTCGTCAGAAGCTGGCACAGGCTGCCCAGGGAGGTGGTGGAGTCACCATCCCTGGATGTGTTTAAGGAGAGGGTAGACGAGGTACTTAAGGATATGGTTTAGGGGGTAGACAGGAGCGGTTGGACGTGATGATCTCAGAGGGCTTTTCCAACCGAGCGATTCTGTGATTCTGTGAAAAAGCGGGGGGTGACACTAGCACATCCCTAGGAGAGATGGGCACTTCAAGCACCATCTTCATCTCAGACCAGATCACCTCGATCACCACCTCAAATCACCTTGATCTCAGCCCTCAGATGAGCCTGCAATTTGCCCGTTATTTTTTTTCCTGAAAATACAAGCTTTGACTGCATTTTTTAAGAATGATGATTAAAAATGTGATGAGCTTCCCAGGGAGATGCAGCTTTTCCTCCTGTCTCTGCCCCGTGGGAACGGTGACCCATCCGCTCCAGTCCATTCGCAGCCGCATGTTTTGATGGCAATGGGAAAAAGCCTGGATAGCTTTGCAAATTGTCATCTTTATTTTGCTTGTTCCATGCTGCCTTCAAATGAAAACTGGAATTCAATTACGGCGCTGAAAAACAACATTTTAAATTTGCTGTTAATTAATTTCATTAGGCTGCCTTAAGTGAGCTCGCTACCGGCAGGGGGGCCAGGGGGACAAAATCTGCATTAGAAACCAGGTTCGTCCTCCTAAACTGATTTGATTAATCAAAAGAAACATTAGCTGCAGCAAGCGAATTGGCAGATTGTTTCTGCTCAGCACGGGCCATATTTCTGACAGCAATCAGCACGCTTCGAGTGTCCCGAGCAAAGAGGCTCTCGTCCACGCCACCGGGAAGCAAAACCGGGAGGAGCAAAAGCATCTAGGAAGCCAGAAGCACTTTTGAAATTCCCTCTATCCACCGGGCTGCGCGTTTCGGCACACTGATCCCCTTTGAAAAGTTGGCCCTGGGAGCCTGGAGGGTTTGAGAAAGCAGATCTCCTCCTCTCCCACCTGGTCTTTATTCATGGGCTGAAAGGGGAGAACAAGCTTTCCTGCCTTCCCAGCTCCCCACGGCTTCTCAACTTCGCATGAACCAGCTCAGATGGAAGAAAGTATTCTCCCCGCACCTGCCTGCTGGTGTGAAATTAGCAGTGATTAAGGCAAGAGCTTTTATGCACAACAAGAACTCCACATACTGACATTTGGAAAAATGTAAATACCAGCATTTGCTCCATTGTAAAGAGTGAAAATAATAGATATTAAATGTATGACATTGTGACATTTAGAAAGCTAGAGTTAAAGATGTTTTCCCCCTGATCTGACATATCATTGTAAAAGCAGCACCCTTCAGCTCATTAATATTTGAGGAGGACTCCTTGATGGAAGTTATTTAAATGATTAATAGATTATAGTAAATTTAAGCCTTAAAGTAGGTTGTCATAATTTCAAATTTATTTAAACATGCTTATTTTTAAAATGAAAAATCTATTTCGGCAAAAAAAAAAAAGGACTCTTGTTTTAAAAGCGCGCAGTCAAGCCACGGAGCCCGAGCACACTGCCCTCTCCCACCAGACACCACAGCACAACCCTGCAGCTGCACCGCACACCAGCCCATACTGCTGGAAACAGGAGAAAATACCCCAGAAATCAACCACCACCACCCCAGACCTGCAGGCTATGACCTCTCCATCGCACCACAGGGCAAGGCTGCTCTGCCACCTCTGCTCTTGCCCTGGGCAAAGGCTCTTGAGGCAACTCCTGGATGAGAGAACTTCATCCTTGGACCTCCTCCTCCTCCTCTCCTCCGCATCTTAGCAACACCTAAGCTGCCCCTATCCCACTCCATTTCTACTTGAAAAAATTACATGTACACAAATACTTTCCTGCACTTGTGAAGCTCTCCTGAAGTTCAGTTCAAATAAGACCAAGACCAAGCTTCCTCCCTAACACAGCACCTCTTTGCTCCCTCTTCTCCCAGTCAAATGCATCTCACCTTTATCTTTGCCTCGCTCTCCAAGCAGACATCTCATCATCTGATGAGAGATGCTTCAGTGACCCATGTAGCCAACCAGGGCCATTTATCTGGGTGCTCTGGGTGCTCTGCCAACGGGCTGGTGGGTGCCAAACCTGACAGCCAGCTTCTACCACAGGGCTGGGAGACTCCAGAGGAGGTGGGAAAGTGGGCAGAAATCCAAAAGAATTTTTAAAAAGGCAGGGGAGAGAGGAAAATTTCAAGTTCAAAGTTTGATATATATTGATGATAGGCCTGGTCCCTGCATGGCTTACGTTAAGACCTTGGATACGAAGCCATTAGCAGTAGTATTAACTTCTTGCACCTCTGTTAAAAAATAGCCTGCCTGAGTCAGGGGTTAATAACAGTAGGAGACCACTAATTAGGCTGTGCCGCGTTTGCCTGGTATCAAACGTGGCCCAGGTCCTTCATATCTACAGGAGCAGCAGCCTCCAAAGACCCCGTCTGATGCTTTCAACATAATGGCTGAGGCTGCTCCCCTCCCAGACCATCTGCGAGGGGTGGGAGGGGGAAAGGAAAGGTTGTAGAGGAGCACACCAAGGAGAGAAGAGGAACATCCGGATGAAGTTGCTGGAGGTGGGTAGAGCTATACCTGCTTCGTTACTGACCATCCCAAATAACTTCATTTCCCTGGGGACAGCCACCCAAACCAAAGCAAACCCAGTCCTTTTGGAGGCAACACCTTTGTACCCCTCAATTTTAGGAGGCAACACCTCTGTCGCAGCCCAGTCCTGCACCTGAGCTGGTGCAACGCTGAAACCGTAGCCCTTGAGCCCAACGCCGACACGGACCCATTCCCACATCCTCATCCCCCCACTGACAGTCGGCATTGGGGCAGGAGGGAAAACACACAAAGAGAGCAACTCTCCTTAAAAACACATGCCAGCATTTTGATGAAAGAAGAATAACGGAAAAGACAATTCTCCATTCCATTTGGAAGCGTTTTGCACTAATAGACGCCTCTGATTAGTCAAATGAACTCTGCCATAATGCCAGTCTCTGCAGACTCATTTCATACAGCAGAGCACAGATTTTGACTTGGACTTATATTTCCTCGTTAACATTTAAACATGGCTCATTTTCCATCCGGCACCTGACTGTGTTTTTATTTAAGTTCCCCATTAGCTAAGGCTTTTGCTCCGTGTCTAAACCTCACACATCCTTTGAAAGTGCTCTGCCTCTGCTCAAGCAAGCCCTACACTCCTACAAGGGTCTCCGATGTCTGAGGTAACTCAGGAGACCTTCCTACCATGAGCCACTCACACTCTGTCTTGGGACCTCAGGACTCGATTCCTATCAATTCAGATGTCAAAACGCGTATCCTGATCTTTAACTCGTTTTTACTCCAATATTTTAGTGACTCATCTTTCACAGGATTAAAAAAAAAATCCCATTCATCACTGACTATCTATATTTTATTTGCATTTTTTTCCCTGTCTTTAATCTCACGTAGGAAAACCAGCTCAAGACAAACCTCACTTTATCTATGAGAAACCTGCTTCATGAGAGAGGGCACCTTAGGCAAAATTTCCAAAAGACCCATAGACATGGGGGAACCTGAAGGCTCAAGGAGAAAGCACCCGCTGTACCTGGAGCCACTCGCTGGCTAGGTCAGAGAGATCACCCCACCACGACGTCCGCACGTGGGGCTGGTACACGTGAAGCCATTGGCTCTTGGAGCAAGGCTGACAGCTAACTAGGTTTCTCCTTGAAATACAGGGTGCCTTTGCTTTCGGGAAGGTCATCAAGGAGCTCATTCCAAAGCTGTAGCCACACTTTAGCCTTGAACTAGGATTTTAGTCCTGAATATACCACGGCCCTAATTCATCCCTTTCTTTAACAACAAAACCCTCCATCACTCTGGGAGCGACACTGTGCCGCGCAGTGGTTTGCAGAGCGAAGGACACTGATTCATCATTAATGGGTCTGAGTCGACCGGGTTTGCTCTGCAGCTGCTCGCCTTGCAACGCGACGTGCCCCATTGCCCCGCTCTTCTCTGCGGACCCAAGGACGTGCCCAGCCGCACCTGTGCGATGGCTCCTCCGACATCATTTTTCCACCATGTTTGTCAATTTTGATCAAAAGCCGGGAAAAACAACAAGAAGGCTCGGACACTCACTGGTACTTGATTTTCTCTCTTGTTTTGTTAGCTTGGTCCCATCTGCCATAACCATGAACTATAAAGGAGACGTGGTAAGAGAGACTACTCCACCTCCTGCATCAACGCTTAGGAGGCATGGTCAAGTGAAACAAACCCCAAAGCCTCACACCACAACAGTGAGCAAATACAAAATAAAGAAGATGTATGACAACAACCTACAAAATGCAAGGTTAATATATAACCCCAGAAAGGACCACATCCATCGCTGATATCCCACTCTGCAATGCCATCACATCACCTCTTTCAGAGGAAAGCCTGGGTCTCCACAGAAAGAGCCCAAATGATGGAGAAGCTCCCAATCAACCATGGAAAATTACTGGCCTGGCTAAATCACCTCCCAGCAAATTGTTGAGATGGAGAGCACAAACCCCTCAGTCCAGATGGTGCTCACCTACGAGCAGCGGAGGAGGACAGCTGCTGAACTCCACCAACACACCAGCCATCACTCAGAAAGGGTGAGCAACCAGAGGAGCAAAACTTGGCAGAGGAGACCCCAATTGCTTAAAAAAGCTCTTGTGCATCATGGAAATAACAGAGCAGTAAATCCTACTTCTGCCCTACATGTCAGAGGAACCAGTAGGTGCATAGGTAAATGTGGGCCACTCAGCACTGTGAGCCAGTTGGTAAGGGTGATCCAGTTTGATGGACTCATTTCAAAGAGTTCTCATCAAAATTCACCCTTAAAGTTTTCCAAAGTGCTGAAGTGGGGCTGGGATGAGAGGGAAAGTCCTCTCGAAGCCCACGAGGCAAGGGAGGAATAAGAGGTTACCAAGGAGCCCCGTGGAGATCTTTGTCAGGACCTCGGCTGTTCAGAAACAGTCTGGAAGAGGAGGTGAATGACAAAGTTGGTCACCAACGCTAAATTTAGTCTCCTCAAAGCTAAAGCTGCGAAGTGCTGGAGGAAAGTGGGCAAGGAAGTGGGCAGGTGAAATCCAACTTTGGTGAACGCAAGCTGATCTCAAACCCTGCAAGCAGTATTCAGGTCAGCCACCGAAACACAAAGCTCAGAAGGTTTGGAGGAAGGGTACAAGGAAGATGAGATGTCGCAAATGGCTTTGTGGAGAGGAGAAACCAACTGCCTTAGGACTCCTCAGCAAGGCAAACAAACAACTGAGCAGGGCCATGATAAAAGCCTACAAAATCATGAAGTCAGTGGAGCAGTGGAAAAGGCAATGATTATTCACTCTTTCTCACTTTACAAGAATTAGGAGTGTAAAAACTAACAAAAGGCTCTGTTTCATCTCCCATAAAGTAGGAGAGCACTGAGAAAGGAACCAAATTCAGGGAAGACAGATCCACCAGCAGCTACCGAGCCAGACAGCCCAGAGGCAAATCCCAGCTCAAGGGCTCCCTGCAGCACAGACCTCAGCAGCAGGGAAAGGACCACACTGTATCTGCTGCCTTTTAAACTCTTTTTTTCCTCAAAAATATCAGCTAGATGCCATGGCTGGAGATGCCAAGGGACCACACTGCCCTGTCCCCGACACTGCCCAGTGTCCTGGGGATGGAAGGCGACTACAAAGCCAGACGGGTGCTACTCAGGCCACCCATGAAGGATGCACCCCTCCCGGAGCAGCTGGGACCCCCTGCTCCTCCAGGCACTGCCTCACTGGGGGAAGGAGACTCCGAGACAGCTCCATCCCGCTGAGACAGTCTGGCCACCCAGCCAGCAACTCCCCCCCTCCAAACCCCAGCTCTCGGTGCCGTCAGGCCCTGCAGACCCAAGACACCCGCCAAGATTACCTTCAGCTTTCCACGCCAGCCAGCGATTTTCACGGGGAGGCAAAGGGCTATTTATATCCATCGCGGGCTGGCAGGGAAGGTAATGGCCAGCCACTCCAGCCCATCTGCCAGGCACTTAGCAAGACATCGGAGCATATCGTACAGGGGAGGTCAGGCAGTGGCAGTGGTGGGACAGGCGGGGGAGGTGGGGGATGCATTACAGAGATGACATGGACTTCACTTCAAGGGTAAACTTCAGCCCACTCCTGCAGACTCATTTGTTTAAGTGCTCGTTGCACCAAGGCCAAGAGGTCGGGCGAATTAGACCCTTTTTTGGCATTCTCATGCTCAGCACAGGAAAGAAGCAGAGCCACTCATTCCTCATCTCCTGGGGGGAGAGCCAGGACCTGCTGGTCTGCTGGGGCATAGGAGGAACAAGATGACCCTCTCAGGGGTGAAACAGGACAGAAATAATCCTGTCTGCTCTCCTGCCAGCAACAAGGCCAAGAGTTTTTCCAAGAGGTGGTCCTCTTCTTCCTCCCAGCATCCCTGGAGGGACCGGTGCTGGTCTTGCAGGCAGGACAAATCCTCACCAGTGGCTCCATGCTGCGATGGAGACGGCAGGCATGGGCTACTGCCAATCGATTGCAGCCTAATGGCATAAGCTCTTCGGTGCTTAGGAGCTCTTACCTGTTTCCAAGCTTCATTTTCAAGTTTGTGGAGAGGTTTTGAAAGATAATAGGGAAAAGAAAAAGAAAAGAAAAAAAAAAAAAGGAAGAAAGATGCAGAAGGGGAAAAAGTTGACTCTGCACCTTGAATTTATCACTCTTGAAAGAAGAGCTTGTCAAGAGGGCCAGAGACCAGCCAGTGCACAGTGATCAATGGGAGGACTTCTGGGTCTAGTCAAGCTTGTTTCAGATTTACAGGAACTGAATAGAGGCATAAATCTGTCGCCGCCTGACGAAAATGGAGGTAATTAAATCTGCAGGTGTATATAATTGTCATATTGATGATCTATATAAATCAGCAGAGCCAGCAGAGGCACAAAGCACTGCGTTGAGCGTGGAGACTCCCTGTGAGGAGCTGTTTGTCCACTTGCCTGGTCAGGGGACAGGGCTGGGGGGAGCAGGGCACAGCCTCGGGGACACCCATGTCACCCACATGCACCCGCCCATCACCGCACAGCCCTCTCCTCCACGAGAGACCTTCTCCAGGCTGCCCACACGGGCAGCAAAAGCAGCAGGACCCCCACCAACCACTTCAATGGATGCAATTACCTGCGGTCTCATTCCAGCTACTGCCAAATTTCCCGTGACTTCAGGAGGATGAAGGCAAGACCCCAAGCATTGAGACGCCCAACCGCAGATACCACAGGGGGCCACTTTGAAGCTCTGAGCCGGGATGCAAGTGGGGCACTGACTTGATCTTGCGGCGACATTATTTTTTTTTAAAATTTATTTTAACCTTTGCTATTTTGGGAACTTTGAAGCCTAAGCTGCTCCAAGGTGGCTGCCTTTGTAGGAAGGACAAAAAGCGCAGAGCGGGGATTTGAAAGAGGAGGAGAAACAGGGATGGGAAGAAACAGCTGAGGTCTACAGCAGGTCTTCACTGTCTTTCCCACATCCCAACAAACCCACTCCAGGAGGCACTCGGGGCTCTTTTACCAGCAGCTACAAGAAATCTGGACACAAAGCAACCACAGTGTCTTCCATTTTTCAAACACTGTGACCCAGAGAAACCTCCAAGACCTTTGCAGACCTGCATCCCTTCTCCCACTGCTCAATGGGACACCCCTCGGTCCCCGACGCAGCTGCGAAGCATCTTTCCCAGCCCCGCTCGGGCCACGTGTGCCGGTGCCAGGGGGACACGATTCTTCCTGCCGTGCCAGGAAGGACGGGAACGCAAGGGAAGGCTTTCCCATCGTCTTTGCCGGCCAGTCCCTCTCACACGTGCCCACAGGCTGACCCCGCTTCCCAGGTCCAGCGCTACGTACGTGCGGCAATCGGATAATTAAAAATTAAGCGAGCGCTTCTGCATTGCAGTCCAAATTATGTAATGCTGCCCTTCAGTTCCAGCACCCATCAGCTTGAACGCGATTGCACAGCAGCACAGCCCTGCTTGCATTCACCTGCCTGTCTTTGCAGGCAGGGCTCGTGCCCTTGGCAGGGAAAAGGAAACCCCGATGCCATAAGCACAGGCAGAAAGTTCTCTCATGTTCGCATGGAAAAGAAAAAAACAAAGGTGGAAAATTTACTGATTTTCTCAGTCAAGGGCTGAAATTTGGGATGGACAGGAAAGAAGGGATGGAGCTGGGATGCCCCAGTCCGGCCAAGAGCTGAGGGTCACCCCGGCCAAGGGAGCAGCCCTGTGATCAGGTGGTTTCTGAGCAAGGGGCTGCAGCCTCTTGCTCCTCCTGTGTCAAAACGAAGCCACATTCCATATTAGCAAATAAGCAGCATTTCTGTAAGCAAACGAAATTAAATCAAGGCAAGGAATGAGCTGCATTTCTGATATCTCAGGAGCAAAAAGCCCTGCCAGACTCTGTGCAAACTCCTGCCTTTGCAGCCACATCTTTGCTTTATCCCCACGGGCTCTTGGTGTTGCCAAGACCAGGGCTCAGTGGGCCAGCCTGCCACCTCCTCCAGAAACCCACCAAATACCCAGCCACAGCCCCTGCAGGGCTATTCCCAGGACACGGATGCTGCCACCTGGTGTG
>NW_010204008.1:48869-51630 GCF_000695765.1 Mesitornis unicolor
GCCGTATCAGGGTCTGTGCACAGCAGCTTCAAGAAGCCACCAAGGGATGCCGCAGCTCACACCTGCGGGGTGAGCCAGTTCCCTCCATTGCTGCTCCCAATGCCCCTCATTCTTCACGTGGTGCCTCCAGGTATTCATTACCTGCTGCCATCACACCTCTCCTCCCACCTCATGGTCCTTCCTTTCCTGCTCTCTCTTCATCATCCCGACACTTTCCTGCTGCCAGTACCGGAGGCAAACTGCCAGTCAGCGTCATCCCGGGAACCTCCACAGCCCTCACACAGCCCCCAGCCCCAGTGGGACACCCCTTCACCCCAGTTTGTGCCAGCTAGCGTGGGGATACTTGGAGCAGTATCCTCTGGCTGTTAAAAACCATCATGCCTTACTTGACAAGCAAGAAAGGGGGAAACGTGATGATAACAAAAAACCGTGGAAGCCAGCCTGGGTCCAAGGCTGACTAAGCAGCGCCCTTCCCCAGCTCACAGGTATTTCCACCATCCACCAAGTGGACTGTGCTGTTTCTCCTACCCACCAGACTTGAGTGCACCAGGACCACAGCACACTGGGGAAGAGAGCTGAAAAGCCAATAAAATCGGGTTGATCCTTCCCTGGAAGAACGTTTCAGGCATTGGCTTGCTTGCGGATGCTTGGACACGCGTCCCAGTCTGGCTAAAGCTGCGCCTTGGTGTGAGCTGGGGCGAGAGCCGTTTCTAATCCCCCCAAAATTCTCAGGCCACGGGCGTCAAGTCTGCAAATACAAACTCCCTGGCTTGTCCCTTTTGCCAGCAGCTCCACAGCAGCGTGACGGCTGTCGAGACCCATCACTGCTCCTCTCCACAGCTCTCCCGAAGTGGGGAAAGCCAGAGCCCAGTTATTTCTGGCTGTTGCAACTCTGGGATGGGAAAAACAGCTCCGCGTTGGCATGACTGCCACTGGGAAATAGTGTCCAGAGTAGCTTGGGGCTGGCCCAGGGCGGTGGGAGGCACAGAGGGCTCTCTGCTCCAAACCTGACATTTCCAGGAGACTTCCCAGCAACTGCAGACACTGGGGACATCATTAGGGGAGCGGCTGGGCTGACAGCACTGCAGCAATTTAAAGTCTGTGCTAAGCCGGACTTTGCTGAGTACTGTGCCCTGCAGTCGTTCCCCATATCCTCGCTCCTCCTGCAGCACCCTCAACCCTTCGCTCGCACCAATCCCCCCCTGAAACCCTCCACCTACACAGCTAGGAAAGGGGGGTTGCAAGCCTGAAGCCACCTCTTCTACGAAACCACCCTTGGTCATTCATGGCGGAGAAACCTCATTACGGGAGGGTGTTTGCTGGCTGCGGGGCAGCGGCACTGGGGAGGACTGGGAGCCCACTGGCCCGGCCGGGGGTTCCCAGTGCCATGCCCTCCCTCTCTCACTCCCCTTGGGATGCTCAAATTAATTGCCTTGTCTCCTGGAGCTTTTAGCTGGAACAAATAAAAGAAAAAAAGGGGGGGTGTCAAAAACCCATAATAAGGTCTACAGTTCCTCTGAGCTACAAGGACTGCTTTAAATTTTGGGTTTTTTCTTTTCTTTTTTTTTTTTTCCTTTTTTTTTATTTGAAGGAGGTTTCCATGGTAACTGTCTCCCATCACACAAGAGCCTGTCCCCGGGATATTTCAGGGTTGCTAATATCTGCTTTCCCAGGCAGCCACCGTGTTGTGACGGTGACATCATGGCCAGGATTTTTGGCAGGGGAGGAGGGTAGGGGTGCAGGAGAGAGGAACAGGAGGTGCCTCTCCCAAAAGTCAAGGTCACGGTCCTGCCTGTACCCGGTTTCCCCCGTCCACCAGGCAGACACCCATCCCAAAGAGCTCTGACAGCCAGGCAATGGTTTCGCTTGGACTGTGGACCTGATCTGGGGAGCACTTCCGAGGCAACACGGCCCTTGCTGGGCCAAGCAGAAGCGATGTGTCCACACAAGGGCACAGACAGGGCCTCCTTAACATCTCCCGCCACCTTCTCCAACTTCTTTCCCTCCCAGGTTAGTTTTCAGCTGGATCAGCTCCCTACAGGAGCAAAGTCAGCTCCCTGCATTCCCCATTGCTACTTGCTCTGCTAGGTTTGTCAGTCATCCTAATTACTGAAATGCCTCAGAGTCAGCCAAGAAAGGGACTGCCTCTCCTCTTGCACAGAGTCTGTGGAGCCCAGACTTCTATGACCGATGTGCCACCACCAGTTAGAGAGGCTTTCAAGGACCCTTTTTCCCCGCTTCAATTATAAATGATGAAAAAAGCCCCTGCCTGTTCCCCAGAAGATCTCAGGCACTGCAGACAGGTCACGGTGCAGGGGACAGGCTCACACCCCTGCCTGTGCCCATCACCAGCAAACGAGGCCCCACCGCAAAGTGGGGGTCAGCTTAGACCACATCCCAGAACAGACCCCAAAAAGCTCAGTTGTGCAGGGTGAGTATCCCTCCCAAGCAGCCCCTCGACGCAGGGCATCAAAACAGGACCAGAAATACCAACCCAGCATGCGGGAGCAGAGGATGCTCTCTGGGTGCTTTCTCAGCATTAAGCCATAACGGGGAAGCCAGAACCTGGCAATCAAAAATCTTCCCTTATCTAGACAAATTCTCCAGCCTCCAGAGCGCTGCTGCTCAGGGTGAGCTACCGGCCCCAGCCAGGCTGGCTGCAGAGAAGCCAGAGCCCGGCAATTTGCGAGTAAAAGGACAACCAGCCTTAAATGACAGCCATCACCATCCAGACGTTGTCCTAATCCCGCCAGGCAAAAAT
>NW_010204009.1:0-6090 GCF_000695765.1 Mesitornis unicolor
TCGTCCAGAAGGTGGGTCACCTTGTCATAGACATAATGCAACAAAGTAGGCATGTTTGAGTAATATAACTAAATTTCTATATAAAGTGTGCCTGTTAATTGGAATTTCAACACTATTATGTAAGAAAAATTATTGCTTAGTTCTAAAGAGACTCTTAGCTGAAGCCCTTTAAATGGAAGAGCAGCAGCAATGTGAGATCTCCATAGCAGGGGTTTCAGAGAGGAGAAAAAGCTCATGTGATCCTGAGAACCTTTTCTATTAATAAAGGGAGAGCCAACTCACACAATTTATGCTTTCATGATTTCTTTGCACTCTTGTCCCACAACGAGAAGTCCTAATTTCTTTCCAGTTCTCTCCACATGCCAGTTACAACAAAAAGGCCAATCTACCAAGAGCCAAATTCAGTTTTGTGAAAGTCAGCACCTTTCAGAATCCATTTAAAGCAACCAACACACATAGTATAAACTGCAGAACAAAGAAAGCTTTTTATTGGTATCTGATTTCCAGAAAAAATACACAATTTTCACTCAAATAATTTATCCTATACATGAAAAGCTACACCTTAAGTGATGCCTTACTGTGTCACCAGAATCCTATTACAAGATAAGAATAAAAAGTTTGTATCTTAAAAAAAACTCACAGGTTTAAGAGAGGTCTAATTATACTATTTCATACAGGACTAAAATTATTTTTATTTTGAACTATAAAGTCTATGTGAGCAAGAATTCAAAAGATATTCTTGTCTACTGAATTTTATTTCTCACCTCCTGAAAATCCACATGGAAATAATGGCAAATTAATCCTCTCTGATCTGAAAAAGTGTTTATGTTTTAAAAATTTCTCATTTCTACTAGTGATGGCTAGCATTAAAGTAATAATCTTCTAATAAAGACAGAAATTAACATACTCATGGAACCTAATTAATCTTTGGCAGTCAAATCAAAGTACCAGCCTTGTGACCATGACCAATAAGCCGTATCAGAGGTACTGTTACAGTACAACATAGAGATAACAAGATCAAACAAGAATTTTCTTTTTAATCATTTTGCTAGCTGCCAACCTCTCCCATACCTTCAC
The DNA here is from genome assembly GCF_000695765.1 of Mesitornis unicolor. Taxonomy (NCBI): domain Eukaryota; kingdom Metazoa; phylum Chordata; class Aves; order Mesitornithiformes; family Mesitornithidae; genus Mesitornis; species Mesitornis unicolor. The sequence continues at coordinate 1,078 of NW_010204009.1, forward strand.
TGAAATATTCCAGCTCCACTGAATACAGACCTCCAATAATTTTTGAGCAAATGCTTACTGCCTAGTAGCTTTATTGTTCAGCTACAACTGATGCAACAGAATGCAAACTTTCAACTAAAACTGAATGGCAATCACCCAACACTCCAAGTTCTACAACAGCACAGCATGACTTGTCATTGAAATCATTATCACAGGTTACTTTAACACTATTTTAACAAAGTCATACTTGTAGTCATAATTCAAGTTAATTGTGATCAAAATCCCAACAGTGTGTGGTATTAAATATCAAAACATTAGAAGTTGAGTATGTGAATCTGAAGGAGTTAAAGCTAGAACTATACAGTAAAGGTGGTTTTGCTTTGCTAGTATATTGGTAATAAGTGGATGATGAAAACAAAACAAACATGAAAAGCAAACAACTAGAAGATCCATTTAAAGGTCAGTTACAACTACTGGATTCCATTCCCAGCTGAGTCCATATACATTCATTTAGCACAGTCATATTGCATTCTTAAACTTAAAATGGAGACTTTACTGAAAGCTAAGCTCACAAAATATTTTTATATACTTTTTTTTCTTTCAACATAATACTGATACTCTCACTAAAAAATGAAAAGTTAGCAGTGTATGTTTTACACACCAAGCTGGTTACCTACATCATTTCAGTCCATTAAACCATTGCTTATTCCATCACTATCCTATGAGTTACTAAAGATCATACTGTGAAAACACAGACACTTGATATAAAGAAAAGGAAAAAAAGATGCATTGCTTTCTACAGTCCAAATTAAATTGAGATCATTCAAAGGAGTGTATAGCAGGCACAAAAAAAAAATCTATTCTTACACTGAGTTTCAGATAGTGTGAGAGAACATCACAGAATTAATGGATTTCTACTGTATAATGCTATGAAACAACTTCCATGAAGCAAGAAGCACACTATCCTAATGTCCTGAAAGATGGGCTGGCAAGGTAGAAGACCAGCCTGGCTGAACAGAGAGCTTTGGCTGAAACTCGGGAACAAAAGGAGAGTTTACAGCCTTTAGAAAAGCTGGCAGGCCACTCAGACTACAAAGCTATGTGAAGCTATACAGGGAGAAAATTAGATGGGCCAAAGCCCAACTGGAACTCAGTGTGGCTATGGCTGTAAAAGACAATAAAAATGCTTCTATAAATATATTAACAACAAAAGGAGGACTAGGGAGAATCTTCCCCCTTTATTTGATGCAGAAGGAAACACAGTGAGTAAGGATGAGGAAAAGGCCAAGGTATTTAATGCCTTCTTTACTGCAGTCTACCCAGCCCCTTGTGGTGGAAGACAGGGATGGGGAACAGAATGAGACCATCATAATCTAAGAAGAAATGGTTAATGACCTGCTTGCACCACCCAGACACACACAAGTCTACAGGGCCAGATGGGTTATACCCGAGGGTGCTGAAGTAGTTGGCAGATGTGCTCAACAAGCCACTCTTCATAATTTATCAGCAGTTCTGGCTAACCAGGGAGGTGCCAATGGACTGAAGATTAGCAAATTTGACATTCATCTACAAGAATGGCCAGAAGGAGCATCCAGGGAATGACAGACCTGTCAGTCTGACCTTGGTGCTGGGGAAGGCCACAGAACCTTGAGGGCCACTATTTACAGGACAACCAGATGATCTGGCCCAGTCAACATGGGCTCATGAAGGGCAAGTCCTGCTTAATGAACCTGATCTCCTTCTATGACATGGTGACACATTTGGTGGATGAGGATGTTGTTTACCTGGAATTCAGTAAGGCCTTTAATACTGTTCCCTACAGCATTCTCATGAACAAACTGGTTGCCCAAGGCCTGGATGGGCATACACGTTGCTAGATCAAACACTGGCTGGATGGCAGGGCTCAAGACAGTGGTGGCGAATGCATTTAAATCCAGTTGGTGGCCGGTCAGAAGTAGTGTTCCCCAAGGCTCAGTGTTTGGGCCACTCCTGTTTAATATCTTTATCAATGATCTGGATGAGGGGATGGAGTGCACCCTCAGTAAGTTTACAGACTACAGCAAGTTAGATGAGAGTTTTAATCTGCTTGAGGGTAGGAAGGCTCTGCAGAGAGACCTGGACATGCTGAGGTCAGTTGTATGAGCTTCAACAAAGGCAAGTGCCAAGTCCTGCACCTGGGTCACAACAAACCCATGCAATGCTACAGGCCTGGGGAAGAATGGCTGGAAAGCTGCCCAGCAGAAAGGGGCCTGGGGCTATTGATCAACAGTCAGCTGAACAAGCCAGCAGTGTGCCCCGGTGGTCAAGAAGGCAAATGGCATCCTGGCCTGCATCAGCAATAGTGTGGCCAGCAGAACTAGAGATGTCATTGTGCCCCTGTACTTGGCACTGGTGAGGTCACACCCCACGTTCTGTGTACAGTTCTGGAGCCAAGAAAGACACTGAGGTGCCGGAGAGGGTCCAAAGAAGGGCAGCAAAGCTGGTGAAGGGTCTGGAGCACAAGTCTTATGAGGAATGGCTGAGGGAGCTGCAGTGGTTTAGTCTGAAGAAAAGGAGGCTGAGGGGAGACCTTACTACACTCTACAACTACCTGAAAGGAGGTTGTAGACAAGTGGGTGTGGGTCTCTTCTCACAAGTTATAACTGACAGGACAAGAGGAAATGGCACCAAGTTACACCAAGGGAAGCTTAGGTTAGACATTAGGAAAAACTTTACACTGAAAGGGTTATTGAAGATTGGAACAGGCTGCTCAGGGAAGCGGTTGAATCACCATCCCTGGATGTATTTAAAAGCCTCTAGATATGATGCTCAGCGATGTAGTTTAGAAGTGGGCAAGGCAGAGTTAGATAGCTGTTGGACTTGATGATCTTAAAGGTCTTCTCCAACCATAACGATTCTATGATTCTAAATCAATGCTGTGCTTCCACTTGCCACATGAAATTTCAGAACCTGCTACCATGAAATATTTCCAAAAGCATATACATAATACCTGCATGAATAATTCTGTTAGTTACTGAGCTGCTTGAAACAAACAAGTTAACTACTACAAAGCAATCCAAACTATTTTATTTTTACTCAAAGAATTTTCAAAGTCTAGCCAAAACAGAGTTAGCCAAATTAATTTTCTTTTCTTGTTCATTACAGGATTAAGGAAGTTTTACTGTTAACTATGCTATTTAGTTTTAAGTACAACCATAGAAAGATATAACTCCCTTACTCTAGTGATCATCTAGATATAAGAAGATTCTAGAAATAACCTAGAAGTCTTTACTGAAAGTAAATATATACATATACACACAAATACATACATATTTTTGAAAGCATACACAAGGTACTCTAAATACAAAATGCAGGTGCTTGTTAGGGCCAACAGTTATTAGTTTAGCACTAATACAGATGAAAACAGAGTATCAGGAACTTTCTGCATACAGTGGCACAGCACATCATTGATGGCATTTGTTATACATCAGTTCTAAAGAAACTGAGTTGTGATATCAGTTACTCAACAAACATTTTGTGCAGCAGATGCCTACGTATCAAAACTTGACATATCTGAGCATGGATTTCAACATACGGAAATAAGACACTCAGTAAAACAAGTTCTTATGCTCAGCAATGTTTCCTATTACAGTATTTAGAAATAAAAATAGCCAACTGTATCACCATTTAGATTTCTACATTTTTTTTGTTTTTTCCTTTATATCACTAAGTAAAAATACCTTTTACCAGATAATTTCTTTTTTGAAACCTAAAGCATCCAAAGAGAGAAAGTACTTGCAAGGTCTTTCTCACTGGACAGAACTATTACTAATAGTCTTCACTACAACTGAAAAAAAACACCAAGCAAAGCCAACAGAACAAGGAAGTTGAAGCTGAAGCACAGCAATGATCTCATGGCATTCACTTTAATATTTCTTGAGTGCTTAGGATTGGATGAACCCATCTGGCATACCATTTTTTTAAAACCCAGTTTAAAAATCTAAGATCACAGCACCTGAATAGGAATAAGGTTCTTTTTCTCTGCATTTCAATTAGTGACCTAGTCTTATTTAACTCTTGCCATAGCCTTAATTCACCAAAAATGTTAGCAGCACTTCTGAGGCAAATCTTTCAAATCTGTACTCCTTCACCAGTACATAGAAAAATCTCCTTTTGTTCAATCAGTACTTGGTAAAAGCAAGTAAAAGAAAACAGTTTCTGCAGAACCTTATTTCATCCTTCAGAAAGTCAGAAGTTTCCATGACAGCTTTACCCGGACAGCTTTTTTTGTCTTCCCAGTTTCACAGGGCACTACCATCATATTGTTCACAGTTATTAGAGGAGCGGGGGGCAACAACTAACAAGTCAGTTATATAGTGTAGCATACTCACATCTTCACTTCTCCATTACTCTGCAGTTACAGAATGAAGCTGATGTTTAGAGAAATCTGAACTATCTTACTTTACACTCAATCATTACTGAAGCTATGAATAACCACTGGGGCTAGAATGACTTCAAAACCTGAGGCTGTAGTCTCAGACACGGGTACAGATTCACCTCTCATTACAAGAGGTCAGAGAGGACACATAGCAGAAGAAATAAGCCCTCCTAAGACTGAGTTTTGGCGTTAAAGACTCATCAACAGTTAAAGGAAGGGTTTTGCAGGTAAAAGACTTTAAATATCTTTTCACAGAAGACAGCAACTGAGCTCTTCCTAAGACCTAATCACTGGGCCTTGACCCTATTGTCTTCACATTCCTGTGGTGTTTTAGCTGTCTAATGAATATTTACTGGCAGATTTTGAAGAATAAAACCACTAAATGAAGCTAAATCGTATTGTACAATTATAACCCTCCCAAAAAAGGCAAAAAATAGTGCGCCACTACTGCCTTAGTAACGCCCACGAGATGAGGCTCCTTCCGCGTGGGGGAGGAGGGGCTCAGCCCTGTCCCCGAGCGGGCAGGGCCGCCGGGAACTAGGGGTAGGGGCGCCTTCAGGGAACAGTGCACGCAAGACCCCCAGCCATTCGGATGCCTGGTTCCAACCCGCGCGGGG
>NW_010204010.1:0-6991 GCF_000695765.1 Mesitornis unicolor
AATCTCTCCAGAAGCAACTTCTGTCCATTACACCTCATGTTTTCTATGTGATTCCTTGTGAGAAGGGAGTCTCCATCTTCTTGGTAGCCACCCTTTTTGTAGTGGTACATTGTAATAAAGTCCCCTCTAAGCCTTCTCTTCCCAAGGCTCAACAGGCCCAGTTTTCTCAGCCTTTCTTCATACGGCACGTTTTCCAGTCCTCTGATCATCTTTTTCTCCCTTCTCTGGACCCTTTCCAACCTGTCTGTATCGTTTTTGTATAGTGGGGACCAAAACTGGACACAGTACTCAAGGTGTGGTCTGATCAGTGCCAAGTAGAGAGGGATAGTGACTTCTTTTTCTCTGCTGGTGATGTCCTTTTTAATGCAACCCAGCATCCTGTTGGCTTTCTTTACAGCTGCAGCACATTGTTCGCTCACGTTGAGCTTTTCATCCACCAAGAACCCCAGGTGCCTTTCCACAGAGCTGCTCTCAAGCCAGGTGGAGCCCAGTCTCAGCTGCATTCTTGGATTATGTATTCCCAGATGGAAGACCTTACATTTGTCCGTGTTGAACATCATACAGTTCCTGCTAGCCCACTCATCCAGTCTGTCCAGGTCTTTCTGGAGGATGGCTTTCCCTTCTGGAGTGTCAACTACCCCACTCATTGGTTGTACTAGATAAATTGATTTGGGTATTATGAATACTCCCTATAAAGTAGCAATAAGATAACAGCTGTAATGACTGGAATAGACATCACAGTCACACATGCAATTGTTTTCCTTCTAAACTGTGGGAGAAATAAATTTTAATTCAGAGAGTGGTCTTAGTTAAAGGAGAAAATTCTGGTAAAAACCTCCCTACCAATGCTGTGGTGAATTAAAAAATACTGGGCAAGCACAAGAAATTCTCAAAATATTTGTGAACAGTATTTCTAGGTGGAAGAAAGAATACATCTACAGAAATCCATGGTGTTATAACCGGAGCTTTGTGATAGTCTAAGAGCCCAGGCTTTACACCACAGAGCTCAAATATCTTTGTAATATGGATCACTAGTTTATCTTAAATTGAAACAGAAGGAACCAGTTCCATGTTGGACCAGAAAGAGAAACGTTATGTTGTGCCCATTACATCCAGTCTTTATCAGACTAGCAGTAACATTCTGACACAAGGAAAAGTAAGGGATAAAAACCTTTGACCTGAGAAGTAAAAAAAGACAAGGCAATAAAAGTACAGGTATTGGCCTTGCAACATGACTGAGGGAATTTTCTCCATCACTCATGCTTGGGGTGTCAGCTAAGTAATAAAGTAGAGAAACTGGGGAAAGTGTTTTGCAGAACGGAGAACCTAGTTTGAGGATGCAGCAGAAATTATGTTATGAATAGCTTCAGTTCTCATTGTTGATAAGCAATATTGGTAATAATCTAGTGAGAATCTGTGCATCTGCCTATTTCTGCCAACTCTGCTTTCCATCCAGGCTATAATACTGGCCAGTGCTTTAGTGGCACAATCTGGCCCACAATGGGCATTGATTCAAAACAGGCAACTCAGAAATGAAATACATGGAAAGGCAAAAAGCAAAACAAAACTCCATGTGAAAGGAAAAAGATCCAAACAACTGATGGTCTTTCTGATCCCTGAATGGACGCCAGTTGTCCTGAGGCAGTGAAGTAGCCAACAGATAATTCTGAACTTTGAAAGGCATCCATATCACCACTCAGTCAGGCAAGTGAAAGAGAAACAGCATATTAAAAAAAATACAACAAAACCCAAAACAGAAGAAGGGTAAAAAAAAATACCCCAGGTTTCTGTCAAAAGCATTTATAAAAATGCCTCTTAAAATAAAATGGACCTCAGGATAGATTTCCATTCAGTCTGCCAAAATCATGTTTACCCAAGTCTTCTCTCTGCTTAGCCCAAGTTTACTGTCCCACAGCAATCTTCATGACTCAGGAGAGCCAACAATGATAACTAATGAAATCACACTTAGATGAACTATGACAACAAGCACGTGGAGCATACTCCACAGGGGAGTAAGTGGGAAATTCATACTTGGCCACTTGGTGTTTGAGTGCTTATGGGGGAAAGAGGCACAATCATCCAGATTTGCAGAGGGAGCAAGCAAGCTTTCCAGATCAACTGGCTCCTTTATGACGAGAGCAGGACATGAGCCAGACATGTCACTCTCACTTTCTGCCTCTTTTATCTCTCGCCACAACTAGGGACTGCAGAGAGGAGATTGTTCTGGCTGGAAGCTGAGGGACACAGGTGGTACCAGCAGCTGCAAGCTCTTAGCTGTCCTTGGCTCCACTTATTAGAACATGCATTGTATGTTTAATACATTGCATCTCATTGTGTGGGAACAAGAGTTGGAGGCTGGTGGTGCTGCATGATGGTATTGCCGGGGAGGGGAGGCAAGGTAGAGGCTGCTCCTAGTTAGAGATAATTAGAAGTTGGGGCTCCTGAAGAGAATTTGGTAACTCCACAAGAAAACCATCTGTCCTTGATTACGGTGATATATTAGTCACTTTAAGGTATCTGCGCCAGTCAGCATTTTGTAAACAGCAAATAATGCAGTGATATTTTCAAGGTAGGAATCTGTGGGAACCAAGCTTTATGTATGGCTGAGCCCTGAAATGGACTAGTTTGTCTGTATATTTATTTTAAATTGCTGGCCATCATGAACAAAGGATTTTGGGAGGTCCAGGCCAGGTATCTTCTTTTTATTTGTTTTTTGCATGTAAGTGTCAGCAAGATTTTGCTCTTGCCAAATTGACCCTGTGTGTGACAGTGCTGTTCAGCTGTAACACATATGGGGGAGGTTCTTCCAGATATAGTAAGATTTGATTTAGTTTAAGTTCTCATATGCTCTGATAACTAAGTAAAATCTTATTAATGTCTATTAACACCTATGGAAAACTGTTTTCCATGCTACTTGCTTCTGGAACTGTTAACTAGAAAATGTTGTTTATGCTAAATGGTTTCTTATAATCCTCATTTTATTAACTAGTTGGTCATGATTTGTTACTTTTGATCAAGAAAGGTTTGAAAACAGGAATCTGTGTAACTACAGATCTAGTACTTATACTTCAGAATCCATAAGTCTCTGGAATGTGTTTTTTGGAAAAAAAAAAGAATAATAAAGGGTGGAACCAAATGGAAAAGGGGAGAAAAAAGCACCACAAGTTTATCAATGTAGATGGTTATCACATGAAACTGCTATTACTCTTTGGTTACATTTTCTTAGACAAAGTGCAGGATATTTTGTTTGTCTGGAGTTTCGTGAAGCACTGATGTCACACTGATAGAAAAATACTGATGTATGAAGGGAGGATTTGGTTAAGACCTCTGAGGTGGGGCAGAACAGGATAAAGGGAATATGACAGTACTTTGTGCTGAAAGGATGGGTATTGCAGTTACAGGTTCCTGCAGGCTCAGTCCTAGGACAGGTTCTACTTAATACTTTCATGATTGACCATGTCATAAAAAGCAGGAGACTGCTAATGAAATTTGCTGAGGTTTCCTTAACATTAGGAAATGTTGTCAAGGCTGAGGAAAAATAGCACGCATACCAGACAGGCAGTATAAGAGTCTTGAGCAAAAGAGAGAGAATGCTACACAACAGATGAACAGTAGCACAAAGTACTTGGTCATTCACCCAGGAAGCAACAAATTCAGATGCTTTTTGTTAGAGCTCATCATCTAGAAACTACACACATGGGAAAGAATTGGGTGTATAATTAGTCAATCACATTGATGGCTGAGACCCAAGAGGCTGGTTCTGTGCAAAAGGCAAATGCAGTACTAGGATGTATTGATAGCCAAATACAATCCAGGATTCTCAGTAGAAAATCCATACCAGTGTCAAATATTTGAAAATCATTCTGATCTACGGAAACATGTTGAGCTTCACTGACAAGAGGATGAAATAACATCCAAGTTTCTGAAATACTTGAAAACAGGTACTTGAGCACCTGTCAAAATAATCACTGACAATTTATTTGGATTGTTCTCCCGATAGGCAGACTTTACCTATACTGTCACTGTTCTGTTAAACCTAGTATAGTCTTCAGCACTTCTTCATTCATCTTGCATAATGAGTATGAATTTTCCACAAACTTCTTCCCCCTTCCCTCTGTAAGCTCTTTGTGTGTCTAAATGACAGCAACGGGAAGCAGTTGGACAATTGTAGGGAGGAAAGGTATTCACAGAGACCAAGAAGAAACTGGTATTTGATATCAAATGAAAATAAATTAGCCAAATGCAGTCAAAATCTTGATGGGGACTGGGACAGTTTATGCAGTACCACAGTACTTCCCTGTCACATAAACAAGACAACATCCCATGAGCTTCTTTAGTGTCCCCACACCTCCAACTCCCAATCAAACTGCTTCAGGACTATACAACTTATATTATTTTTGAATGCAGTGTGCAATTGTGTAATTCACTGTGGCATAGTCAACAGTCCTGAGGTCTAATATATGCTTTTCTGTAGGAGATGTTGAAGAAAAAATACTTGAAAACTTAGAGTGTACCCTAAACAGCCACCATTATGATCCACCCATATTACTATAGTACTTCTACCACACTGCGTTATTCTCAGAAAACAAAGTATGCTTCTACTTCACTGAACTCTTAAGTATACTAGAATATATGCTATCAGGATAGCATACTTTAAGTCCAGTGTAAAAAAAAAAACCCAAACCCTCCTATGTGTTGCACCTAGCTTCTTCAAATTGCCACCAGGTTTTGTTTGTGGTTTTTTGTTTGTTTAGTACCATTACCATACTGACCTAGAAGATAAACATGCTTGTTTACTAAACAGCTTTTCCAATATCGCTGTTAGCCCTCCCTGAGCATAAGACTACAATAGAAAAAAAAAAGAAAAGGAAGAATAAAGTACTATAACTTTTTACCCAATGTCAGTGGATTATGCAGTCTCTAGAACCAAGCTTTCCGTGCGCAGATTAACATTTCCTGAGACATTAAGTCAAGTAATTCTGAACACAGCTTGATTACTAGATGTAATCAAAGCCAGGCTTGCTGTTTTGGACCAGTTTTTTCCAGCCAGGGTAAGCACTGTTATTACCAAGTCTTGCTTTTCCTGGTTTTCATCTCGTTTACAGGCTGAAAAAGCAGAAATGTCATGAGCAACTGAGGGAAAACTAGGCTAAGTAGAAACTTGTCGTGGACTTGGCCTCCTTTCACTTACACCCTTTCCCAATATTGCAAATAGGCTCCTGAGAGCAAGCATCAATGCCATGCAAATCTAATTGGAAAAGTAATAAACAGAAATCAACTTGGATGGTTTTCTTGTTCCCTATAACCCAGGAAGCCACCTAGAAATTGGATCCATTTCACTGAATCTGTTGACATGTTGATAAATAAGAAATGAGGAAAAAATAAAAGTAAAACTGCATTTTCTGATGACCCTGATGTTTATATTTCCTATCATATGCGGTAGTCATTAGAGAAATATTCCTGGCATCTGTCTGCAAGTTCCCTGGATTTCCCTGTGTCCTTTTCCTGTGCTGTTTTATTCCTATGGAAGATAAAAAATTAACAGTCTGTAGATCAAGTAATTATAATCATGAGGCCACAGGTTGATGGGGCCTATGGAGAAATGTCTACCTTTAAAAATGTAAGTATAATTACTACATTATACCTTGGAATAAATGGGAGAGAGGGGGAGCTGCGGACTTCTATCATGGATATTGAATCAAAATGAGGAGGAAAGGAAACAGCACCACTTAGGGCAGACATTAAGCAAAAAGGAAGGCTTAAAATAGCTGTGGGCCAGATCCTTGATCAGTCTTTTGGTTTGTTACCTTCCCACTTTAATATTACTGCTAGCATTTCTATTTTGTAGAGTTCTGTCAGTGCAAGGCTAACTGATTTTGCATCTCTGTGTAATTCCTAGGTAAGAAACATTACTTGTTCTGCTAGCGTAATAGTGCAGCAGCTTGCTCACAGATACAAATAAGTCACCATTGGAGTGAAAGCTTGTCTCTCCCTTCTATTAGCCTGCAGCTGGCTGGAGCCACTCGAGGTCAAGAGGTTTAAGGTCCAACTCATTTGCATTTGATCCCCAAAAGTCCAGTCTGTCAAGATAAGATGGTTGGTTTTCTTTCCTCTGTAGATATAGTTGTTCATTCTAATTTTTCTTATTTGTGTAAACCCCTATTTCTTCTATTTTCTCTAGGAAGGGAATGAGGAGATCTTACATGAAGTTGGTCTATTTGGAAACTATCACTTGCTTGTCTTCTCTTGGGGGTAACTTTCCTGAATTTGACTGAATCTCAAGAGGGGACTGGGAGATTGAGCTTTGTCACATGAAAAATGCATATAGAGGCTTCCTTGCTACAGATACTGCTGCAGTTCTGAATTTGCTAACAGGCAGTTGACAACCTGGTGCCATATTTTCAGGCATTAAGTGCACATTTTGGAAACCTGCATCCCCCACAAAGGTATCCTCACTTGAAAATTACTCCTCTGGTATGTGCAGACTTGGCTGCCTGCACAGAAGCAAAGAGGGTACCAAGAAAGCTGAAGGAGAGTTAGTGGGACAAATGAAGGAAAGGGGAAATGTGGAATAAATGCCCTTAGATGCAAGTGCAACCTGAGCTTCTCCTAAATCATGGCAGGAAGACAGTTAACCTGTGGATTATATGTATAAAAATACCATAATTTGGGAAGTACAGTGATGCTAGCTGCTGGAAGTAGGTAAGAGAATTTGCATGATACCATACTAGAAATATTTACTGCTGCTGTTAATTTCATTACTTTTCTTCCCCTTTTTTCTGACTTGCTGGGTAACTTTAGACAAGGCATGTCATAAGCCAAGGCCTCTATTTACTCATTAGTGGAGTATAATAATACTACCTACTTCAGAGGTTAAATGATTGAAGCTTAATTAATGCTTTCTTCTGTGATCTCTGTTGAAACTTACTACACAATTGCAATACTACTGCATTACTACAGCTTTTAAATTTTATTATACGTTATATATTAT
>NW_010204011.1:0-12046 GCF_000695765.1 Mesitornis unicolor
GGAGAGAGTCCAGTGCAGAGCCACAAGGATGGTGGGGGGAGTGAAGCATCTCCCTTATGAGGAGCGGCTGAGGGAGCTGGGTCTCTTTAGCTTGGAAAAGAGGAGAGTGAGGGGTGACCTCATTAATGTTTATAAATTTGTAAAGGGCAAGTGTCAGGAGGAATGGGCCAGGCTCTTCTCTGTGATGTCCAATGACAAGACAAGGGGCAATGGGTGCAAGCTGGAGCATAGGAGGTTCAACCTGAACAACTTTTTTACTGTAAGGATTACAGAGCACTGGCCAAGGCTGCCCAGAGAGGTTGTGGAGTCTCCTTCTCTGCAGACATTCAAAACCCACCTGGATGTGTTCCTGTGTGACCTGTCTAGGTGATCCTGCTCTGGCAGGGGTTGGATTGGATGTTCTTTCAAGGTCCCTTCCAACTCCTAATATTTTGTGATTCTGTGATTCTGTTGGCTTTTGCATACACATAGTCCAACATTCCATAGTCTAGTGTTGATTAAGAAGTGAAATGTTGTTTGGTTTTTGTTTTGTTTTGTTGTTGTTTTTTAAAATAAATTGCAGTAGGTAGTTAATGGCAGCTATGAACTCTCCGCATAGTCACGGGAGAGTTCTCCCCAGCGGAACAGGCAGTATCTGAAATACATTGCTACTCATGCATTCCACTGGCATATTGACTCCTACATGTTTGTTTAAAAATAGCATATGTTAGAATAGCTTCACAGTAATTATGACTAGCACTACGAGTAAGTAACATCAGAAAAAAGAAGGTAAAAGTATGCAAAGCTCATGCTTTCTTACAGTGTACTGTAAACACTGGAAATAGTCACCTGCTGCTAAGGTCCTACAGTGTTAGAGAAAAGCAGTTTAAAAGATACCAGAATACAGTTACGAATGGTAAAAAAAACAGGTCTGAAATGAAAGAGTCCTGTTCTGATCTCTGTTTACCACAGTGATGTTGCAGAACAGCACCTGTGAATCAGGAATTGTAACCTGCCAGTGTTAGTGTTACCACTGGAGTCATCAGACTTGGTAGAAACCAGAAATCTCCGAAGTTGGGCAGGAGACAACAAATAAACTGATGTCTCCACTGCTTCCTCTCCTTCAAAACAAACTAACTTCATAAGCACGAGAACTAGGAAGCTGTTTGCCTGTGTGTATATGGTTTATGTCTGCTTACACGCTGCATCTCAAGTGTTTTCTCTGGTGGGGTCATAAGTTCTCTTTCCTGGAAATAGTCCATATTTTAAGAAAGCATATGTATACTCTGAAGCCTTTCTCTCAGTGGGATATGTAATGTGATTACATAAAGATCTCGCTCCTCTTCCCATCTGTTTAGTGTCCCAGAACTTGTGGGAGCATAATATCTCTGAGGCCATATCTTCCTGTCATATGTTGTTAAAATTAAGGAAAGTGTTCCAAAGCTATTGGAGGAGATAAACCCTTTCTGTATTTCCATTGAAAAAACCCACCCAAGTATTTTACAGATTTTTCTCCTGGATCCTAAATTTCCTGAAGATAATAATTTAAAAGAAATATGGAAAATTGTATGCATAATTTTTATTTTTTTTACTCTTTGTGTGTGTTTTTCCTTTAAAGAAACACTGGAGGCATATAATGTGTTTTAAATTGTTAGCTATATGTTCACAACATATCTGGACTGAGGGCTGATGACCAGTAAATTCTGGTTTATCAAATCTCATATATCTGTGAGACAAATCCTTTCCAATAGCTAAGCTCTTCTTGCTGCAAATAAAGAATGAATACATGAAGAACATTTAAGAACAAAACTTCTAAACAACACTTTAAAGCCAAAGATGACTATGCATGGAAAAAATGGAGCATCAGCTACTGATACAAATGTATCGGTATATTTATTTAGAAATGAAACTGTGCTAGTTCTTTTCTCGGGGATTATCTGTGGTCTGTGTTTTCTTTGCATAATAGTATTCTCAGCATCATAAACCACTTTTATACAGTAAACCCTTTTCTCCTCTAAGAGGCTGCAATGTTTCTCTCATCCATTTTATTTTGGGAGGGTTCAAGCATAAGTAAACATTTGGTGTTTTCTACTGGCTGATGCTAGTTGTTATTCTGGCTCTTCTGTTTATTTTGAGAGTTCCAGAACAGAATTCTCAAATTCTGGGAGCTCATGCTCACAAATAGTTCAGTCTTTGCTGCAAAAGAAATTTAAAAAAATTCTAAGAGGTCATACATTTTGGGCTAGCTTCACTTTTTTGGCTGTTCTTGGAATACACTCTCAAACTCTTAACGCAGGTTTGATTTTTATACCGCTGTTAAAGCTGCAACAGCATTCATGTGCTGCAGTGATTTATCTGACTGAGTGGTGCCAATTTCTCTTTTGTTTGTACTTGCTAATGATTGGAAATCAATTGCATTTCTCAAACATTTTGGTGGATAACACTTGTCTTGTCTGTAATATGATGCTTATGTTTGACTCTGTCATGGAACTATATGAACCTTTCTGTCTCAGATAACTTTTTTGGGTTTTTTGAGACATTTTAGATCCTATCTTACAGTGTCTGAGGATCCTTTTTAGGAAGTGTAATGTTGTTATTTTTACTCATTACCTTTTCATCATAATTAACAGAGTACCCAAGAAGCCTAACCTAAACGTCTTTTCCTCTGCTTTTTGTTAGAGAACTCATTTACACTAAGACTGTAAAACTGACTGACTCTTTGATCTGAGGTTAGTCACAAATTTCTCTTGAATTTCAACTTTGCTTTATGTTTTATTGGAAAACATCTTTCTTATGTCTCATGCTTTTATCCAGGCCAGTAGTCCTCAGATTTCTTCAGTGCAGTCTTAGTTAATTCATGCAGTGGAAAATAGTTAAGAAAATGTATCAACATAACAGCTGCTTCTGAATCAGCCATAGTCAGAAGGCTGACCAACAAACCAACAGAAAGGTAACCTCTGTTTGCACCTATACAGTGAAGCCATACGGAATTCTCCTGCAGTTTTTTTCCATATACATGCTAAGTTTTCTCTCTGCTGGCACCTTTAACTTGTCCATTCTTCACCTCAGAATTTTCTTTTTTATTTAAAAAACCCAAACAGCTAGTGGTATGCTGGAGATAGACTGTATTTAAAATGTTCACACACATTTTGCTTTGTTCTGTTTCTGGTTCCATTGAGCTGTTCATAGCAAAATTTCACAGCTTTACTCATTCTCTGTTAAAATCAGTTAAAGACAAAAGAGGTGAAAAGGATTGTAAGTGCGTGTGTGTAAATGTAAGTTTGTGGTGGAGAGTGGGGAGCAAAAAAAGTTATAAATAAAAAAGATGTTTGTAAGCTTATATTCATTTTAGATGAATAGGTAGAACAAAGCTTCATGTGATCTAGCTTTCCTAAATAGCTTTTCATACTATTGAAACGTCCTGGGTGTTGATGGATTAATCAGAATGAGCTGTTTCACAAAGTGCACAGTAAAGGCTCTATAGTGTGTGTTTAACTGCAAAAGCTGACAAATTGTTTCTAGTGTGTTTGCTGCTAAGACACAAGACATTTGCACCTTGCTTTAAATGGAAAAACAAACAAGTAGACAGATTCTTCATTGCACATGGTTGGTGTTTAGGGAAGAATGTAGCCTTGGAATTGCACTGATGGCTATGATTGTATCCTGGAGAGGAAGATGGAGTGTGTTTAGCTCACTGTTTAACAGGAACATGAAACCTTGTCTGAGTGAAAAATGTTGATGGTTTTATCGATAGGGCTCAGTAAACTGTAAAGTATATGCTGCCATCCATTATATATACTATAAAATTCATGCGATACCTTAATTAGATTGAAGTCCTGGTACACTCACTTGTATTTCATTTTCCCAAGCTTGTTTCAGCTAGTTCTGGTTTTTCAATTACTTCCCTTAGATGTTTGTAGCAGTTGAGAGAACTTTAAAATTATTCATAGTTTTCATTTTTTGTGAAGAGGTTAAATATTGATTTTAGTGTTAAAAAAACAGAACCAAAATTGTGGAAGGAGTATTATACAAAGATACTCTTGCAAAGCAATCTGTCTCCCACACAGAGTTTGTGTTGAAAGAGCATTGTCAATGAAACAAAAAGATGCCAGCAAAATCCAGGCAGTTAATTCAATTGCATTGTAATTATTGTCTTTGAAACCTGACACTGTAGAGATCAAAAGTATCAATGGATTCAAGAAGGGATTAAGTAAATTATTTAGGAGTAGGATTCCTAAACTGTGTCCTGAGTTCTGGGAAATAGATTTTGTTTCCATGTCTGTCTGCAGCCAGAGAAACTACACACAACCTCTTTGACATTGCTGAAAATGCGGTAGTATTGGTTTGGACCTACAGAAATGTAGATAACTGAAGCTGTCAGCAATTGCAGACCCATTTTATGGTTTTGTGTCTGACTCACCTGACCTTAATTTGTTGGAATATTGACTTGGGTACAGAAGTTTTTCAAGCTCTGGTCAAAAGCTTAATGTGATTTTATTTGATTTTAGGAAATCACAATAACTTAACTTGCTTAACTTACACCATCATGGGTTTTGAAGAAAAAAAAAGACATCATTTCGGCAAAAAAGACTTACGATTTTAATTAGAAAGATAGTTAAAAATGATTAAAATGAGATAAAGCTAACCCATCTATTTTAAAGCATTATGGAATAGTGTAATAGTAAAAGAGTAGAGAAATAGGTAAAATGAAAGCTTCAATCACTGTATTTTAGCTATTTCTTAAGTTCAAACAGACTGCTGTTGTCGTTTAGACAGTTGTTCTATCACCTGATGACTCCTTTGCACCTAGGTAATTGGGAAAGGGAAAGGAGACCCATGGGTTGAAAGATAGAAACAGATTTAATAAAATAATAATACTAATAAACCTCAGTATTAATAGTTATGATATAAGTTTGATGAGCGTTGATGGTCACAACGGGTGGGGGAGTAGGCCTCGGGAGCAGAATGGTGGGCAAGACCCTCCTGGGGTGGCAGGCACCAATGAGAAGACTGTCCCCAGCAAACTCCACATTCCATAGTGAGCATGATGTTTATGGTATAGCCTATTTTTTGTTGACCAGACTGAAGTCAGCTTGGAGTCAATTGACCTTGCTTTCACCCACCCCAGCTTCTGTACTTGTTTAACTCAAGACCTCGATCACTACATACTAACGGCAGCTGAAAACTAAAACCAAGTGCCTCATCAACTTTGTTCCCATGAAATTGAGTATTGTAGTCTGTGCAGAAATGCAGTTTTCATGAATAGATAACTGATTCTATGATTCTATCCCAGCAAAACCAGGACACTTGCATATAGAAATTCAGATTTATGGTAAAAAAGAAGTGGCTTATCAGCATTTGTATAAGGAAGAAATAGTAGAATATAAAGGGGATTTGAATCAAAATCTTTAGTCAGCATTGTAATCATTATCGTTATTATAATACTATTTTATTAATCCTCATTTCAGGGTTAGGTTTCTCACCGAAGAAAATCTCTTCAGCTGCTCGATTTGGCTGAGTAGGTCTAGTGCTTTTTTTAGAATAATTCACCTCAAATTGTTTCTGGAAAGTGCTCTAACCCATTTGGCATCTCTTATTGCAGCTGTTCAGTTTTGTATAAATAATTAAGTATTCATTTGAAAAGGTATTGGCACTCAGGGGTTGCCCCTGTCAGCTGAGTGCCCTAACCCCAAAGCTGTAGACTCATTTTCATGCTCTCTATTTGTTCCAATGAATATTTCAGTGTTTCATGTAAAATTGAACAGCTTGAAGAGGACTGACTTTGAGAGATCTGTTGCAGCATGGTAAAAACATTCTTCCTGTCATGTAAAATAGGCAGAATGAAGTTCATCATGGAGACATCAGATGCGGGGCATATTTGAACAAGAGTCATCTCACTCACCACTGCAAGACTCGCATTTGCTGTGAACTCAAGTGTAAGGGAAAGGACCATTGATTTCATGCTGCTCTTTACTGGTGTTTTTTGCTAAAGTCTCCTTTTGATTACTTTTTTCAGAAATAGCAAAATGAAATACTTATTGATTTGTTGAAAACTTGGAAACATTTTAGTACTTGTGGAAAAAGGAAGATTTCTTATGTTATTCGGAGGCTATAATTCTTACATTATGGATTTGTATGCTGTTGTCTTCTACCCTGCTATTGAAAGCTGTCCCCAGCTAAGTATCAAGAGCAGGAGACATGGGAGTTTATCCACTCATCCCTCCTGTGTATGAATTCAAAACTACAGGGGGCTATTCAAGTGCCAAATAATATCTTCTATGTGTGAAATTAAAAAGGGAAATTAAGTACTAGAAAAAAACTGTAGAAAGTTCCAGTCACAAAACCAGAATAAAACATTCAGGTGCTTTTCAGTAACTTATTTCCCATTGCTAGTCTTCTGCATTTACTATCCATAGTGGTTTGTTCCTGTCCTGTGGTGCAATAGAAAAATAGAGGCAAGAGGGGTAACAGTTGAAAAAGCAAATCACATTAGCTGAGTATCAAAAAACAACATTTGGGAAAATTGTGCGGGAGGTGTTATTAAAATTTTGAATTTAAAACCCTAATCAAATCTTTATGTGGTCTGTAGTTTAACATTAGCTATTTGTGTGTGTATGCCTATAGACAGACATATATATATATATATATATACAGATACAAACAACTTTTTGGATATTTCTTCCTGTTAGTGTCTTGCACTTTGGAAAATCAATACTGTCTTTCATTTTCTAAGCTTTTAATCTACTTTTACTTTCAAGTTATTTAAGTGCATTCTTCTAAGAATAAAGGCAAATATTAAATATCTTATTCATAAGAACCAAGAATACCAATATTATAGTTGAAAATGTATTTTGGATGGGCACTTCATTTCAACAAGACTATTTTCTTGGTAAGTGTATATTCCCTCTCTTGGTGTACACTAACCTTTTTTTTTCTCCTTGTGAAAATTTTCTTAAAGAAGAAATGCCAGAAGTAAAGTACTCTGTTTTTTAGTTCAAAATGTCTCCTGATGCCACTTTCATGGACTTCTGAGCTCAGTGAAATAGTCCTGATACAGTTTTTCCAATATGTAAATGATAAAAGATGTAAGTTAATGGAAAATCAGACTCGGTATTTGAAACTATTTACATCTGCACTTGTTTGCCTTTGCTTGGGCATTTTTAGCTGAAGACATCAAATCTATTGCATGCTTAACCTTGATGATATGTAATTTCTTCAGAAATAGTATGGCTGATGCATGTATCAGTGTGTTTAGATCCATCTGCAGTTCAGAATGAGAGCTTGCTGACTGTGGTTCTGCAAGTAAGTGAAACATCCCAAGTTTTTTCTGTAGTGAATTAATTAATGGTTGTCTATGTCAGTTCTGTCCAGCTAAATTTTTCTCACTATTTTCTCATCTTCTCCAGAGAAATCTGAGAAAGAAAAGTGTATTCTTTCTCTGAAATGCTCCTCCCAACCCTGGTTAACTGGAGTGAGAATGTCTGAACATCTGAAGTGTTGAGCCTTGTGAAGTTACCATATCAGTTTTACTGATATACTGTGTTTAAAATGGACTTCTAAGCTCCTTATGTTCACAAATCTCTGCATACAAAACTCAGAGATGTATTTTTTCCATTCCATTGAACTTCTTGTAATACGTTCCGCCTGGGCAAATGGGTATAAAACCCTAATAATGTCATTTTACAAACTAGTGCATGGGATAGATAACACTTTTCAAACCACTTGCTTAAAACACATTTGGTGTAATTTTGTCTCTTGAATGTAACAAAGTGCAGAGGCACAATGACAGATTTCTAAGATGCGTATCAGTAAGATTTAGTTAATTGCCTGGTGATGTCGTCTTAAAAGCAATTAGGCCACAGTTTTCTTTAAATAGTACACTGACCTCCATATGCAAGCTCAAGGTCCATAAATGTACTGGGTAATTATCTTTTCACTTATCAAGGAAAAGTATTATTGAAAAGATTCCAATTTAGAAATATTCATAAATAATTCAGATCTAAGCCAATCAGGCTAATTTCCATGGGGTATTTTTGTGGTTTGTTGCTGTGTTTCTTAATTGAACAGAGTCATAGAAGAGTAAACTCCAGACTTCTTTACCTCCCATATAGCAAATCTTTGCCTTGTCATTTAAAATCTTTTACTAAAAAGTAGTGTGGAAGAATACTAGACCGAAGAAGGGTACTGGGAATACTGAAAAGTATGTTTGGGTTGTTTTGTTTTGTTTTGTTTTTTCTTTTTAAATTGTAATGTTTGTGAATGTTAAGGGAGAAAAATTTTCTTTTTACACTGTATGATGCTGGAATGTTGTTTCTTAGTGTTGGTATCTATTTAGCACTATCCAATCATCTGTATTTAGGTACATCAGTTATCCAAGGACTTGTCTACTGGCATTTACAAACTGTAGGCTAGTGTGCTGGTTTTTGCTGGGACAGAGTCAATTTTCTTTATAGTAGTTAGTATGGGGCTACGTTTTTGGCTTGTGCTGGAAACTGTGTTGATAATACAAGCATGTGTTAGTTACTGCTGAGCAGCACTTACACAGAGTCAAGGCCTTTTCTGCTCCTCACACCACCCCACCATTGAGGAAGCTGGAGGTGCACAAGAAGTTGGGAGGAGACAGAGCTGGGACAGCTGACCCCAGCTGACCAAAGGGCTATCCCATACCATACGACATCATGCCCAGCATACAAAGCTGGGGGAAGAAGGAGGAAGGGGAGAACAGTCAGAGAGATAATGTTTGTCTTTCCAAGTAACCATTACATGTGATGGAGTCCTGCTTTCCTGGAGATGGCTGAGCACCTGCCTGCTGATGGGAAGTAGTGAATGAATTCCTTGTTTTCCTTTCTTGCATGCACAGCTTTTGCTTTATCTTTTAAACTGTCTTTATCTCAACCCATGAATTTTCTCACTTTTACTCTTTTACTCTGTGGGCAGGAGTAAGTGATCAACTGTGTGGTGCCTAGTTGCTGGCTGGGGTTAAACCATCTCAGCAAGTTAACTCTTTAAGTTGGAAATGCTTTGTTCTGTTGGGAAAACAGTTTCAGAGGAGAAGTGAAGTATGGGAACCCTGTTCAGCATAGCTCGCTGCAGCAGTTCCTGCTTCAAAGTCTAGAAAAGTATAAAGCGGTATGTTTTTCATTCAACAGATTTTTCTGCCCATTAACAGCCAATTTATTTGGATCTACTGTGTGCTACTGAAAGTGTTAGCTATCAGAAACAGACAGCATGTGTGTTTCAGGGAACAGAAGTAAACTCTTCTTTTAAGGACTGTTTTAATCTCCTGTGAATGTTTCTGCCATGGGCTTAAGTTTGGAACTAAGTGAGAACAGCTTAGTTCAATGCAGTCTTAGATGTTTTCTTTTAAAATATGACAACTGGTCACCTAGATCTACACCTAGATCAACTAGAAGTACTATTTCATATCCCTTAGAAACCTGTCATAATTCAGCTGTCTCACTGGCATAAGTTCATCTCATTCTCAAACAATTGCAAGTAGAATTTGGTCCTTCTGTTTGCTGTCAGGTGGGATATATGCAGTGGTGACACCTACAAAATAAATGTCTGCTATTTCAAAATCATAGAATCAATTAGGTTGGAAAAGACCTTTAAGATCACCAAGTCCAATGGTAAACCTAAGCCAAGTCTACCACTAAACCAGGACCCTAAGTGTGACATCTACAAGCCTTTTAAATAACTCTGGGGTTGGTGACTCAACTGCTTCCCTGGGCAGCCTGTTACAATGCTTGATAACCCTTTTGTTGAATATTTTTTTCCTAATATCCAATTTTTAAACTAGATTCATTACCAAGAATTCTATATTCAAGACTATTCTTAAATAGAAAAATACTCCATGTACAAAGGAAAAATGAGGGGATGAATTAAAACCATAAATTTGTACATTAGTCTGTGAAATGAAGCGATTCCTTTTCTTTTGCTTTATATGCAAAAAAGAACAGTCTCATTGCACCTCTTAATTAGCATATTGTATTTTTCTCCGTGTATGTCTGTTGACAGAAAGATACTACGATTCTTGATCAGTTGTAACAGGCACTGAATCATACAGCACGGTGAATATTAGGCTTGCAAATTATATGAGTAAACAGAGAATTTTCTAGACACGGCAAAGTAGGGAAGCAAAATAACTGTGGCCTGGATATCCACTTCACCTTTCTACAAAGACGGAGGAAATTCTCTCATAATCAGAAGTCGCCACTTTGCCTTCTCTTTCATTGCACTCCATCTAGCTCTGTGTTTAGTCTTTTCTCGATAGGCACAGTGTATTATAGCTTGTTTTCTCACTGGTTCTTGTTTTTGAGTTGGCACAATTAAATTTTACTTATGTTATTGAGAACCTTTGAACTGGCTCTGAAAACCTGATTCCTGAAAAATTATTTCTCAATTGAGGTAAAAACATGATAATGGTTTTCTGTTAAATATTTATGTATATCAATTTTAAGAATAATGTTGCTATTAATTTGAGTGTTAATACCTATTTGAATGGATATTTCCTCCTTTTTCAGCATATTTGAATAATGTAAAGACATATCTATATGCAATAAAAATAAGATACGGTTCTGGGTTTATTCTGAAATTCACATTTTAATACATTATGTTATTAAAAGCCTCTGTTCTCTATGTATTATGTAAGTCAATATAGGTAACAATCTAAATTTTATATATATATATGTATGCATACAGAAACTCTTGCTAGGATCAGTTACATATTAAGTTCAAAACAAAAAATTTGTCTCAAAAAACTATGGAGTTATTTAAACAAAGATAGGTGATTAATGCCACTTATTTTCCCCTCAGTGTTCAGCTTTGCAAAGGTTATTTATGACATTAATGAAATGAGCAATATACTATTTTTTCTTGTCTCTACCATAAAAATAAACTCCTTAAAAGCTCAGAAAATCACAAAAAGAGCACAGAATGCCTGTGGAGAAACCTCAGTCTGAACATACAGCCTGATCTTATTTTCAAGTGATCTTTCCAGTATTGTAAAAAGAACATATGTATCTAGTGCACCCTAAGTTCTGTCCTCGTTTCTATGGTTTGAAAATGAATCAACACACAGTTCAGTGTGTCAAATGAGTATAAATTAAATTGATTTGTTCAAAGGTTTTCACTGAGAGGAAAATTTAGATTACAATTAAAGTATATCACCTAACTGGACTCTTCATTTTTCCTGCACAGTACTTCAGACTCTTTGCTTAATAGCGTGCTGCAGTGCACTCAATTAAAATGAAAAGCATTTATAATAAGTAAAGTTACTTCCTTATGCAAAATATTCCTGAGTACTGTTAGGTGTGCCTTCTTTATGAACTGTACAATAAACCTGTGCATACACTGGAATTTTGTGAAGGCATTCCAAAAACAAAGATGTCCTTGATGTATATAAAATTATTTTGTATTTTAATTTCTAGAACCTTCTTTTTGATGAAAGCATTAAGATTGTACACTTTTATGAGTAGCAATTAACTTTGACATTTCGGCCTTTAAGAGAGGACAGAAACCTGTCACAATTCTGTCATGCATTGAGATCGTGCTTTTATTCTATAATGGCTTAAATACTCATACAGAATTGTGAATGTTACTATCAGATTAAATTTTATTTCCTCACATCCATTAAGGAGCTACGGCTCTTGCGAGGTCTTAGCAGAATAGCTAAGGCTCAAGATACAGATTGTTCAAGACCCTAGTTCTTCCTTCTTTCATCTTTATGTAATGAGACTCACCATTATTCCTGCAGTTTTATCAGACTTCTGGGGGCTTAAACAGTATTTGTTCTGTTAGCTTTCTCTGATGTAGCTGGGAAAAGGCTTTGTGTGTTGAGCAGAGTAATAAATACATTCTGTGAAAAGAATGAAGCAGAAGAGTAAAGAATATAATAGATCAGTAGAACAGCGCATGGCACTGTCACTTGTTAATTCCCCTCATGTGGAGGCTGTGCTACATGATACTGAAGGTAGAAATCAATTAAAAGCTTAGTCTGATAAAATTCCCATTAGCAGAATCTCAAAACTCTGAATCAACAGGGAAATGAGGCTTGAAGATAGGGAAA
>NW_010204011.1:12077-37110 GCF_000695765.1 Mesitornis unicolor
GATGAAGAGAGAGGAGAGAAAAATTCCTTTGGAAAGACAGTGGTTCCTTGGAATATCCCATTTATCTGTCTGTACCAATTGTGGCAGATGCACCCACCCTACTAAAGACCTGAGAAAGACCCAACACAAACAGTGCTAAAGTTTCTGGCCCTGGTGGCGCCAGGACTGCCTCCCCCCTCACAGCTCATGTCTGGTCCACACAGTGGGGGCCAAAGGCGGGAAAGTTGGGGTCCTCAGCCAATAGGAGGTGACACGACCATGGATTGACCACAGAGCAGATTCGACCAAGGTATAAATGGGGCCCGTCAAGGGACTCATTTGAGTCGGTCCTCCTCGGAGCAGTGGGGTCTGCAGTCGGGGACTCTCCCCTTGAGTTGGATGCCGCTTAAGGTAACTTCTCGAGATTGAGAGCCCTCCCTTTTTAGGTGAGTGAGTGACTGCACATTTTGGATTGTTTGACCAAAACTTAAGAATTCTTAACTCAGCTGTGTCTGGTAATATTCGCAACCAGCATATTGAACTTGTATTTGCTAAATGTCAGTGGAATGTTGTTTTGGTGAATGAAGTTTTGTCTGCTTAATTTAAGTTGCAGATTAAAAACTTGTTTGAGTTCATTATTTGTGTGCGTGTAGCCATTTTGGTGCAATTCCGTGACACCAATGTATTCCTATATCTTCCTCTTATTATTGAACCCTGTAAAATTGTGGTGAACTCTTATGGGAATTTCTGATGACTACAAATTTTTATTGCACTTCTCTGTTCTCTGATTTAGGTAATTGCTTTCTACAAGAAAGAATGTTGATCAGAAACTGGTTTTTGTTTTTACTTCAACAATTGTACACAAGGAAGAAAGCTGATTGACAAACCCCATGTTCTTTATATTGTAACAGGCAAAGAATGACTTCTTGGGGCTCTGACACATGAAAAAAACCCATTGGTTTTGCCTCTCTGCATGTCTCTAGTGCTTGGTGTTTCTGCCAGGAACTGTTGTTCTGCTTTTGCCTCTGTAAAATCACACCCTTCCCAGAATGCTACTGATCAGAAAATGGATTTGTGGCTATATTTCAAAGTGTTCTGTCACCCTACCTAACCATGACAGGGAGTAACCAATTCCAAGTTGTTGATGGAAATAAAAGGAGAGAAAAAGAGGGCAGAATTGGTGAGCAGAACTATTGAGTAACTGCACCTTCCTCCATATATTCAAGGAGGAAAAATTAATCTGAAAAGAGCTGTTGGTGCCAATGGTTTTTGTATGAATAGCTGAGCACCAGCGACATGTAAAATAAAACCAAATACATGACACAAGCCTTAAGTCCAGAACAAAGTTCTAATTGGTTGTTAACACTTTATGTAACTAATCTCCTAACCTCCATGCTTCCAGTATGGGAAAGAAAAGTCTTCTTACAATCAAACCCTATGAAATAATATGTATTTAAAATGAAAATATGCCTCTGTTTCATGTTATTATACCTTTCTATGATTTAAAAAATGTATGTGTGCAAGTAATATAGGTTCCTAGTTTAAATGGAAGTAGAATTGCTCTTCTTCCTACAAAGACAGAGTAATAAAATTATAAATTAAATAATAATAATGTAAATCTCTTTCTTAAGAGCAAAAGTGTTGGATTAAAACAATATTTATCTTTTTTCTGTCATCTTCCTTAAAGTACCATAGCAGATGTCAGAATACGTTTCCTTTAATATTTCAGGCTGATTCTCAGGATACATATTTTAAGTAACAATCTTCCTTGATTAATCTGGGAGAGCAATGCTTTCTAAAATCTTTACCAGCACCTGACCTTAAAAAGAAGGCAGCTGAATCAAAGTTGTGCTGTCTCTGGAGGGAAACTGTTGTGGTTTGCCAGATGGCAAATAGTTGATAATTTTGAGTGGTTGGTTTTTTTTGGAGGGGGTAGTGTAGAGATGTTTTAGGTTTTTTATCCTTCCATCTCCACTCAATTTGGTATTACATGTCTTTTTCTTTCTCTCTCTCTTAAAAAATATCTCTGAACTATTGGTTATTCCCTTGCTATCAATGGGTTTGCTATCAGCAATCCTTTGGCAGGGAGCTGTACAAGTGGATGGAACACCTTGGGCCAAAATAAATACAGATTATAACATTACTGTAAAGATATTTTGGCAGGATTAAATACTTCAGTCAAATTGCTGTGATTTTCCGCCAATATAAGTGAGATAAAACTCTTGATCTGAAGCTGCCGAGAGTTTCTTTTACCTAATGTGACGAAAGCTGTCAAATGTAAAGGAGATTCTGTCAATTCATAATGTGACTTCAATGTTGGCTATACAGTGTCAAAACTTGCTTTCCTCAGTTTTCAAAATGTTTTCTCATTTTTTGATCTTTAGACAAGAGATTAGCAATTGCGTGGCTCAAAACTCTTAGGAGTTTGGAACTTCCAGAGTTAACAGCATTAAAAATCCTAATTTCTTAGTGTCATTTTTATTTTCTACGTAAAGAAATGAAGTTGTTGGTGAACAAAACTAAAGTTCCCTGAAATATAAAATTTCAAAAGATCAGTGAAAAAAGATTTGGAAAATATTTTTGATTTGGATATTATTTGCTTAAAAATTATAGTCCTTCAATCATTAGCTGAAAGCAAAAAAATTAACTGTTCTGTACAAGAAGTTCACTGATGCCTCATGACAATGAGAAGATATTTTTATGTGTTATAAGTTAATTTCATTCTTCTTCCATGACACAGCATTATGTAGTATGATTTTTTTTAAAATGGTGCTTATGGGGAAGTTTGTTGGCCAGAGGTATTGACTGAATTAATTTTTAGCTCTGAAAATAGACTGAAGCACACTTTAGTGATGGTCTAGTGTGGAGTAACTTGTGCCATTCATGTCTGTTCTGTTGATGTATATCATGACTTTCAGAGGTGTCTTCCCTGCTGTTATTCACATATGAAGTGAATTTTTTCCATGCTTGACTGCTGTTTTCTGGCATAAAAATACAGTTTTATAACAGCCAGCAATCTTTCATGTATATAGCTCAATTTTTACAGCACTGTATTTGAGGACTTCTTCCATCTTGTATACAAGGTAAAAGCTTAGAAGACTTTTTTACTTGTAAACTGTGTGTACTAGTGATGTCATAGATTTTTTTTATCTGGAGTATATGTGCTATATATCTAAGTATTTGTCTGAGTATGTGCCTGGAGCTTTTTTTTGTTTCTTCTTAGTTTACATCATATATTTCATTTTTGTATTTTTTTTATGGTCAATGCTTAAATGTATTTATCTTACATTTCTTATTACTATTTGAGCTCTGTATTGGAGAGGAATGACAGCAAAGTATAAAGAGAATTTGCTTTTTGCTATGGTGGTTACATGTTCAGTAGACAAAATAATTGTCTAGTCTCTCTAAACCCAAGTCCTTCGACGAAACAGGATGACTCTTCCATACAAATGTTGCATATTTCGTTTATTTCTTTAGAGATTATATATTCTGAGGATATTTTTGAGATACGTGTTGCAAATTGAAGAGTAGAGCTGTGAACTCACGTGTACCTTGGTTATTTTAAGTATGGTATTCTAGAACTGGATGAGAAAATGTTATCGCTTTTTGTTTAAAATGAATCTTCACTATTTACATGGAATCAAGAAAAAAGACATGATTACATGGTAATGATTACAAGATATATCTTCATCTTTATGACTTCATTATTCTTTCCTTCTCTTTTGCAAGTTTTATTTAATAGAAGGTCAGGCTTTTGTATTGTTATTTTAAAACACATATTGTATCCATTTTTGTGATCTTGTGTGTTCTGCTTTTCACATCCTGGTTTGCGTTACTAGCTTCCTCTCCTTCTTGGAATAATTTATTCTTTTAAAAGTAGCTTTAGAAATTCTCCTGTCTAAATTTGGAGATAATGTTTACTTTACAGAAGACTGCTGCTTTTCAGTTAGCAAGACACTGAACGGATATTAGAAAGGATTTTTAAAAAAGAAAATTGGCTTCTTACTTTGTGTTTGCAAGATTTTCTTGAACAAACATTGGTAAGAAGGAACACTGAGAAAACAGGATTTCATAAGCTTTTGTGACTTGGAGGTGGGAGTGCTTGCTTCTTGCTTCTTATCCAGTATCACTCCTGCAGCTGATCAATGCAACAGAGACATTTTTATATTTGTAGAATCATAGAATGTGATGGGTTGGAAAGGACCTTTAAAGATCATCTAGTCCAGTAGTAAGCAGTCCTGCAGTGAGCAGGGACAATGTTACCAGATCAGGTTGCTCAGAGCCCCATCAAGCCTTACCCTGAATGTCTCCAGGGGTGAGGTCTCCACCACCTCTCTGGGCAACCTCTTCCAGTGTTTCACCACCCTCATAGTAAACAACTTCCTAATGTCTAACCTAAATCTAGTCTTTTGTAGTTTAAAACCATTGCTCCTCGTCCTTGTGAACAGTCTCTCTCCAGCTTTCTTGTAGGACCCCTTCAGGTACTGTAAGGTCTCTATAAGGTCCCCCTGGAGCCTTCTCTTCTCCAGGCTTAACAACCCCAACTCTCTTAGCCTGTCTTTGTTGGAGAGGTGCTCCAGCCCTTTGATCATCTCCATGGCCCTCCTCTGGACTTGCTCCAACACTTCAATGTCCTTTTTGTGTTGGGGACTCCAAAGCTGGATGCAGTACTCCAGGTGAGGTCTCACCAGAGCAGAGTAGAGGGGCAGAATCACCTCCCTCGTTCTGCTGGCCACGCTTCTTTTGATGCAGCCCAGGATTGGATTGGCCTTCTGGGCGGTGAGTGCACATTGTTGGGTCATGTCCAGCTTCTCATCCACCAGTACCCCAAGTCCTTTTCTGCAGGGCTGCTCTCTATCACATCATCCCCCAGCCTGTACTGATAATGAGGATTATCTCTACTCAGTTGCAGGACTTGGCACTTGGCCTTGTTGAACCTCATGAGTTTCGCTTGAACCCAACTCTCCAGTTTGTTTAGGTTCCTCGGTGTGGCATTCGATCCCTCTGGCATGCCAACCACACCACTCAGCTTAGTATCATCTGCAAACTTGCTGAGGGTGCCCTCAATCCCACTGTCTATATTATTGATGAAGATACTAAACAGCACTGGTCCCAGTACGATTATCTAGATAAAATTAGCTAATAATAACTTTGCTTTATTCTGTTGCCAATGAAAAATGGCAGTATCCCTTCTTAGCCTCATGTTTGTAGTCCAGTGAAGCCTCATTTCTTAATTTCGTGGTCATGAACAGTATTACTTCATGTAGGCTGATAAAATACTTTGTCCTGGTAGAGTGCTAGCACTAATGCAATAGTTCTGCAGTACAGGTAGTAACTGCTTCCTGATAAAGTTCTTACAATGAGACAGCTCAGTGCTGTCAGTAGCAGGGCATCTGGACTTCATTTTGCATCCAGGAAAGGAACAGGTGGACTATGTTTTTCTTGAATTCAATATAGACAATAAATAGGTATTGTGCCTTGCTATAAATCGTGTAAAATAAGGGCCCTTCTCTGTCACTTGCAGGTGTTCAATGCATTTAATATCTGTATTTTAAATCAGAAATGGAAGTGTTGTACATATTGGGAAACCCAAGTGGAGGCTTTATTTTATGCTGTTCAGATCATGTGGGTGGGTGGCAGGTACCGTCATTCACACTATGAAGTAAAGCAGGTTTACATTGCTCTAACACATAGAAATGGCATTGAAAATGTGGAATCATACTTTTTTAAAATCTGCTTTCTTAGACGAAAGAGCTGAGACACGAAGGCTTATCTTGTTCAGTAAAATGAAAGATGTCAAAAGAAACTGATGCATGTGCAGGGGTGGTGTGGTGGACTTTGTTATTGTTTGGGTATGGACTGGTTTTTCTTGGCCAGGAAGTTATGAAGTTGCTCGGTGCTGGCTTATTTCTCCTTGTTTGCATTTTTTTTTTAATTTTCTGTGTACTAAGAGGTTTCCACTGAATCTCTTGCAGGTGAAATTTATAGCAAGGTATGTTTTGCCTATCTACTTTGTGCCTCCTACTGAATTTCACTGAGGTACATTTGAGCTATCTGCTGGGAGTGTTGGGATTTATTCTGGTTTTATTTCGTTCTTTTATTGTAGTAAGAAGGGTATCCAAAGGATCGGCTTTTATTACATCTTCAGAGTTTTAATATAAAACTAGACCGCCTTATGAAGTTTCTGTGTAAGAGTTTATTTCTAAACATGTTGTAGGGCTTGATGCTAAGTGGGCATTCTACAACAGTTATACCTCATTAATATTCTGTAGAAGTGCTTACATTTTGGAAGAGTGCTAAACAAAAGTAGTAGTTTTTTTCACTTCATTCACATCCAAAAATGACTTAAACTCCCTGTGTAACTGAACTCTCAAATGAAATACAATCAATGGCTTAGGAGAACATCCAGGAAAGTGCCAGCAACTCAACCATTATTCATTTTGTGGACTACTAAATGAGTAGTCTGAATCAAATTCTGCCTATTCTGAACTGCTTTGTGAATACTGAGTTCCTGCCATTGTGTGATAAATGAAAACCATCACCACAAACTACCTACCATTTTCTTTCATGCAGGTGACCTTCTCAGTTTGGGGTTTTTATTAATTTATTTATTTTTCAAAAGAAGTATAAGTATTCCAGTTGCATTTCCTGAGAAAATCAAGCTATTTAGTAGTTACTAAGTACAGATCAGCTTCTGTCACTCAAGGTTAATTCTCATGCTGATGTCCTCGGTGGATAAGGTTGTTTTTGCTGTATTAGCAAGCTGAGTCTGTATATTATCAACAGCTGAATAAATGAGGCATAGAAGTGAATGCTGAATATGTTCAAATCAAAGTAATGTGTAAAATCACAAGTGAAACGTGGTATCTTAAAATTTGTCATTTTGCCTTTGTAATAAACATGGTTTAACTCTATCTCTTGATTTCTTGTGCCAATGTTTGAAAGGCTGCATTATTGCTTCTGAAATTGCTATACACTGCTTTTGTAATCTTCATATATTATAAATGGGTCATGAAGTTCAGTAAGAGAAAACAGGAAAGGCAATCAGGCCATGGATGGCAGTGATTGCTGTAGATGTAGCCATGAAGAAAAGATAACCAGCTATCACTGTAAAATCAGATTATTGTTTTCCTTTCTGCAACTGACAGTTCCAGCAATCTTTCCACTAATTTAAAGGGATACAGACAGAGTCCTTCAGATTCTGCATATTTATCTCTACAATGGAAGGTTTTAAACTGGAATATGTAACATTGATAATGGTGAGAAATAATCTTTGTAAAAACCTCAACAGGGTGACTTTTTTCACAGTTACATTTAGCAAATACTAGAAAATAAAAACTCTGCTTATGGCCAAAAACTTACAGCTATCTTTGTATACCTTACTAAGTATTTTCATATCTTTTATCTTTATCATGCTGAGAATGTCTTTGCCTTCCTGCAACTCATGGAAACAAAGGCATTGGGCAGAGCAGATTATGATTATCCCCTTCTACAATTTTATGTCTCTTTTTGAATATAGTATTCCATTCCTCTTTTAAGAGTCAGGAAGTTGAAACTAAGTAATTTACAAATAATTTAGACTGATTTGTCTAATTAATTAACATAAGTAAAGCCTATCTGACTGTTCAAGTAACATTTTTAGTTGAAAGGGTAGGAGATAGTTTACACTATAGTTGCTATAGAAATAGTGCTTGATGGACTCTGCTGGATGTGTTACACTGAATCTTTATTTCAATCTTACTTGAAGACTGGAGAAAAAAGCCATGCATGGCTATTGAGGGATTCATGTAAGGATTACTACATGTGGATTACTACTAGTGGCAATTGGGTAGTAATAGAACATGTTGTGTGCAATGGTGATAGAGGGAGCCACAAGAGGAGGGAGAAAGAAGGTACTCCCTTAATTTTATTTTGGTGTGGAAACCTGTATGTATGAATCTTGTGTGGCTGTTGTAGAACAGTAAAATATATAGTGAAACAATCCAGCAGTATTGGAAAAGACAGCTTATTTTCTCTTGAGGCCTAGAAGAGGCATTTGCCATAAAATGTAATGTTGATAATGATAAAAAGGAAAACAAAAATCTCAGGGCATCCATTCCTCAAAAGTCTGGGAAAACAGACTTATTTTCAGTGTATGAAGGAGATCTGGATTTCATTGGAACATGTGTGAATGCAGTGCTGACAGCTATCTTTTGTACTGGAGAGTTTCCAGTTCAGATGTTTCACAGAATCACAGAACGTTAGGGATTGGAAGGGACCTCAAAAGATCATCTAGTCCAATCCCCCTGCCGGAGCAGGAACACCCAGATGAGGTTGCACAGGAAGGCGTCCAGGCGGGTTTTGAATGTCTCCAGAGAAGGAGACTCCACAACCTCTCTGGGCAGCCTGTTCCAGTGCTCTGTCACCCTCACTGAGAAGAAGTTTCTTCTCAAATTTAAGTGGAACCTCCTGTGTTCCAGCTTGTGCCCATTACCCCTTGTCCTATCATTGTTTGTCACCGAGAAGAGCCTGGCTCCATCCTCGTGACACTCACCCTTTAAATATTTATAAACATGAATGAGGTCTCCCCTCAGTCTCCTCTTCTGCAAACTAAAGAGACCCAGCTCCCTCAGCCGCTCCTCATAAGGGAGATGTTTCCACTCATCTAATTCAGTAGTATGTTTTGGAAAGAACAAAGATTAGTTTGATGCTACACTAGAGAGGAGAAATTCCCTCTGTCTTTGCCAGGCAGCTCAGCTCTTAAAGTGCTGCTCTTCTGAGTTGCCTAAATGATACTTACCTTAATGATTCAGCAGGCACATTTTGAATGGCAGCAATGTAAAGACTTGTGTACATGTGTAGCCACAGTTTAAGGTTGAAAGTGCGAATCACACTGACTTGTGTAGGTGAGGGTTACTCAGCCATAACTTTTAAACTCTCTACTTTAATTACACTTGGAAAGAAAAACATAATTTTTTATTATTTTTAAAAAGCCTCAAACTTTATTTTGTTTCATTATTTTTCCTAAGCTGCATGTCAGATTCTGTCAATAGCTGATGCTCTGCAATGCACTTGGTTTTGTGTACAGCGTATTTATTTCAGTTGCCATACTGTATAGTGACTCCCATGGACTTATTATTTGTAGTAGAATAATGTTACCCTTCAGGGGAAAATATTTTACTGATGATTTGTGCCAAAATATGTAATCAGTACTTTTAATTATTTTGTTTTGTTTTGTTTTTTATTTTCACACAACAAATGAAAAAGGAGCAAAGACATCCATTTCTGGCTTACTTAAAATGGCATGCATTTAGGGTAAACCTTACAGGTTCTGCAAGTGTTTTCAAAACATACAGAAAATGTGTTAAATTACATGTACATACACAGATACGGGTAACTCCTCAATAGTGAATTACACTTTACTGAATTTTTAACACTGTTTTGTACGTGTGAAGCTTTGCTTTCCAGGAAGAAGACTGGCTAAGTAGTAAGAAATTTGTTTCTGTGTTTGTTTTAATTTGATTTCGGGATTTCTGTATGTTGGCCAGCCTCTAAAAGGAAAGCATAAGGCTTTAGAGAATGTTTCAAGCCTATGCAATCAGTAAGTGTTTCTTTACTCTCTAACAGAGATCCCTTCTTAAGTACTGTGACTATTTGCCTCATGGCATTATATTGAAGAACATTGATACTATGTGTAGCTTCTTCATAACGTATTTCTTACCTGTTCCTACGTCCAACAGAAATATATGTGGATATAAAAATATGTATTTTTACTACAAAATCACAGAAAACCTGAGCAAGAAAACTTCAAGGCAGAAATCTGTGGAAAAATAGCGGTAAAAAGTGTTTTTGTTCTTTGTTACTATTCAGATAGTATATCTTATAGGTCATATTCATCTCCCAGTAAGTTCAGCTGTGAAGTGCACAAGAGTTCATATTGCATCATCTTTTAGGCAAGAATTCATTATTTGCCTTTTTTCCCTCAGTATGGTGAACTCAGAGAAGTAGGAATAAATTGATATGTGAAGGCAGATCAGTTAAAATAAATAAGTCACAAATACAGCTGAAGTACTGCTCCAAAGCTGGTTTATTTGTTTCCAAATCTAAAGAAGAAGTTCACAGAATCATGGAATGGTTTGGGCTGGAAGGGCTTTCAAAGATCATCTAGTCCAACCACCCTGCCGTGTCTTTCACTAGATCAGGCTGCTCAAAGCCTTGTCCAGACCGATACTTCAGTGATGGGGCATTCCCACCTTCTCTGGGCAGCCTGTTGCAGTCTGTTACCCTCAGAGTAAAAAATCTGTACTGTTAAAACAAGTGCTCAAAAAAAGTTGTGCTGTTGTGAAACAGCAACTTATAATGAATAGGTATTTTTCACAAATTGTTTAGTGGGGCATTTCTTAATTTCTGAAAGTGTTTTGTATTATCAGAGCAGAAATTATATATTGTGATAAATATATTGTTTAACATATATGCATGCTCTGGAAATAAAAAGGCATAATAAGCACACCTGGTCTTTGACTTATTGATGAGTCCTTAGCCCATGAAAAGGAATAACAATGGTTTAAATAATTCTGAAATATTAAGTGCTTCTGGTAGTTAATTGTCAGGATTGAAATATAATATCTTTTGTAAGGATGGTATGTTGATTCCCCCCACTCCTCCTCTCCTGATCCCACTCCCCCACAAGAGAAGATAAATCTTCCTCCTGTTCTTCCACAGCCCTGTAGAAAGAGACAAAGCAGCTTCTCCCTCTTTTGGATGAGCTGCATAAGAAGTGAAACCAGAGGAAGAGAGTTTTATTTGTCTGACCACTTGGGTCTCTCTGGGAGGGAGAAAGGAAACTTATGAATTCCTACACTGTTCTGACATATTTCCTAACTAGAATAGATGAGGTATCCTGAGGGCTTAATGTGCAAGAAGAAATAAACAGAATCAAAAGATAGAACAAAAGGTACAAATATGCAAGGTTTATGATATGTATCTATTTTAAAAGACAAATATGTGAAATTCAAGTTACTCATATTTATAGGGTAATAAAGACCAGGACTTGCTGGATTTTGTCATTAGCTTTTATTTCCTAGAAGATATTTTTCAAAATTACTAAACCAAAAGAACAAAAAAGAATTAAAATCAAGGGTTTGAATAATTTCCAGCATCTCAAATAATGAGCTTACATTTTAACTCTGTCCTAGTGACCCCTGTAGTGCACGTGGTATAGCATTATATGAAGGAGATATTAAAAAATTGCTATCAGGTGTTCAGAAAGTTGTCATCTCATGTGAGGCTGTGGATTTTTCATTACTTGCTCTATGCCCCTCTCAAGGTTACTTTCAGGCAGATTTTGTATCACTTGAATCTGCATAGTCTTAAAAAATAAAATAAAGTGAAAACTGCTGTTGCCCAGGGAATGCAAAATAGTTAGTATGTCTTTACTGCTCTGCAATAGAGAGAAATAACAGAGAAAGGCACTGGCACTTAGAAATTAATGGAGATCTATTTTCAATTGTTACCAAAAAATTCACCCAGAGGGACAGGATTATTGCCTGCAAGAAGCCAAATAAATGTTAAATTGATAATTTATTTATGGAAATTTCCAATTAACTTTTTTCATAAGTTATGAAATTTATCAGAAACAATTTCTTTTTCCAGAGAGAACCCATACACAATAACAACTGTTATTGGGTTTATATGTCTTCTTCTGCCACAAGATTATTTGTCCAGTATGGCAGAACTGGCTAGAAAAATTTATTGTGTCATATTATGCAATAACTAAACTCGTTCAAAATAGAAAAGTTGAGATGTTCCTGCCAGCTGTCTGTACTTGCATAGCCTAATAAAGGCTTTTGCTTTTAATTCCATCTAGCACCATGTTATCAAAACAAGTTGGTTGTGATACCAGCTTTTGCAAGTTCTAGTTCAAGAGCTTGCATTGTATTATGTTAATAGTGTGATATAGAGTACCTTAAGTCCTTGAAACTGCCTCGTCCAAACCAAAATTACTTAAAACAAAATTAATTATAACCAGTCAATTGCTGACCTGAAGTGTTATTAGGCAGTTAGTTCTTGACTCCAGAAGGTAAAAAAAGCAAAGGAGGAGGAGGAAAATAAACAAACCCCAAACTTGCTTTAGGCACATGAACAGTCAACATATGATTAATATTTTATTGAACTGGGCCCTAGTTTCAAGGGCGCTGATGAACTGTCTTTGTGATCATATATTGCATGGTTGCTATATAGCACTGTGTCACATTTGTTAGTTGTCGAGGTGTCCAGGTGTTGTTAAAGTTTAATTCCGTGCTGAATGTGTTGTTCTGGTTGTCTTTTTAAGCCGGTGGGGTAATGACTTTGTAAAAACAAAAACCAAAACAGAAACACGACCCCAAGCCCCACTGTCTTTAAAAGTCTGCAGTCTTCAAGATGGGTTGAATTTAGTTTGACATCTGAGTTTCTGACTTTTCTCTGCATTCCACTGATTTTGGTGTTGCTTCCGCATATGTTGTTGTCAGCACAGTGCACCCATGGATTCTTCAAAACATAACTTTGAAAATATGTACAGTTCTTTAACTTCACACCAATTCTGTCTCTGCTTATTGTATCATTTGGTAAGTTAATATGTGACTCTGGTGACTCTGTTTACAACATACCACTCTTTCAAAGACGTGGAATAACTTCAGTCTGAGGGCATATGATTGGCATCTGTTACATCTTCTTGTTTCTAAAGCATTACTTTTTCAGTTAGAGGATATTCAGACATGTATTGTGTAGACATGAACGTAATTATTTCATAATCAGAAAACTTGTTTGCTAGAACTTATAGCATTGCCGTGTGGTAATCATTGCTAGACATTTTTCCTTTTTTCCCCCCACAGCTTATTTCAGATATTATAAAATATATATTTGTTTTAATATCTCCACATGCTCAACAATTAATTTCCTGAAGGTAACGCTAAATTAATTGAGTAACCAGTAGTCACTGTTTGTTTCTTCTGGGTGAACAGTGCAGTTGTAACATCCTGACATACTCGGTAGAAAATACTGGCTATGTCCTCATTGAATGAATAGGCTGCAGAGATGTGAAATGGGATGCGATAGTTGCCCAGGAATTTATTACAGAATATAGAGTAGATTTCCTTATA
Source organism: Mesitornis unicolor (assembly GCF_000695765.1). Classification (NCBI taxonomy): domain Eukaryota; kingdom Metazoa; phylum Chordata; class Aves; order Mesitornithiformes; family Mesitornithidae; genus Mesitornis; species Mesitornis unicolor. The sequence continues at coordinate 25,175 of NW_010204011.1, forward strand.
TATTTTGTAGGTTTTTTAGCTGCTTTATTTTTTTCTTTTGTAGCTAGTGATATACTTCGAGTATGTTATATAAATTAACTTAAAAGAGTGTCCTTTAGAACAAAAAAGTTAAGATAACAAAAAAGAAAGGGAGGAAATCTTTATTTAAAACGTGGAGACCTTTCTGGCCTACTCTTAATGAGCATTTATTTTCCTAGTATTAAAAGATTAGATTAGTTTCTATGTTACACAAGGGGTCAGACTACATATTCACAATGACACCTTCCCAGCTTCAAAAACTGCGACTATAGTAGCTATGTTTCTATTCATTCCTATAATTCTGTTTTCCATTTGGTGATATGGTAACAAGTTTATATTAATTTTTAGATGTTCTTCAATTAAAGGGAAAATTTTCCTTTTGACCACTATGAAAATTCAGCACAGGGTAGGAAGTGGAAACTACGTTGATACGTGAGTACTGGCACTTAATAAAGAAGTGCTTGAAAGACTGTAGAAATTCTGAGGTACTCGTCCTGTCATATGTCTGTGTATTTGGTGTATTAGAGTATTTAGACCACAGACAAATAAATGCATGGAAAACACCTGAAAAAATTCTAAGACTAAGAACCAGAGAACTGTATCTATGGTTCTGTCAGACAGACCAAACCAAATCTAACCTGACCTGTGTAGACTAAGTGGTTGAAGGGAATTAATAAGACAGTGTTTCTCCCAAAGCCTTATTTAAGTTTTATTGAAGATATACCATAAACCCTGTTGCTGATGTGAATTATGATAAAAAAGAGTCTTGTTAATGCTATTTATAGTCAAGTATCCCAAATAATATTTTCTGTTAGTTGGCATGCTGATGGGCTTACTGGCACTGCAAGGCTGAATGGTTGCTTTCTCCTCTGATATTGGTTATGTTGAGGCACTTCCACAAAGAAAATATAGAAGCAAAGAAACTAATAGCTTTACCAGTGCCTGAAATTGCATGTGCTGTGCTAAGCAAACATTGTAAATCCTAAACTAATTTTATCTTCAGAAAAGGAGTACTTTTATTCAAAAAAGGGAAATGGCTATAATACTTGAGAACACTGTGAATTCATCAATGACAAAGTTATATGCACAGTTAGTGTACTGGAAAAAAAATCTTGCTATTACATCCAAGTGAACAGGCTTTCTGATTGGCATGAGGCATTAATACTTGTTAGTGTCGCCTTCCAGGGAATGTTATTAAATGCCACCTTGCTCAAAACCGGAGATGTGTTAAGAAATTCAAAAACAAGCTGTTTTGACAGAACAGAGTAACATTCTCATAAGGTAATCAGCATCTCCTAATACTTCATAAAATATAATCACCAATCTCAAGGTGTAAAAAAATGATATATGTATGTATGTGTGTGCATGTATATTAGTTGGATATTTAATTTATAATTTGAGAATTTATGTTAGGCAGGTATGGACTGAAGTGGAGGTGGGAGCAAGAAGCTGGGGGGAAGGGTGTTCAGCAATTTTAGCATTTTGAGATCTGAAACCAAGGAATTCTGATTAAATTATCTTTATAGTTAATAACATCTAGCAGGAGATTTTGTATTTCACCATTCTGGAGAGTTTTGCAGAAGACATATAGTTGAATTCCCTAATATGGTGAAAATGTTTATGGAAATTATGATTTTTCTTAATAAGTGTTCATTAAACTATAATAAAGGAGAACTATATGTGTTACAACTCTTTCTAAACTCTGTTATTCTCAATTTCCTGAAACTTTCTCTGACACCCAGTGAGACTGCTCTTTCTTGGGATACATGTGAAGGTCTAGTTATCTAGTAGTATAAAGTTTTCTGTAAACTTTCCCAACTATGGAAAGGACAACGTAGTACTGGAGTTGAGGGGTAGAAAATAAAATAATAACATCTTTGTTCAGTTGCAATGGCAATTTAATAAGTTTACCAAAAGCATAAATCTTTGCTGTCATACTCAAGAGGCATCAAATTCTGAAAATTTGTTGTTCTTCTTATTTTAAAGCTAATGGACAGTGCTTTGTAGTAATTCAACCATCCATTCCAATCTCAAAGCATTTATTTTATTTTATACTGAAGAATACTGTGGAATTGAAAGTAAAAAGTCTTAGTCTTAAATAAGACTGAAGAAAAACTAGCTGATTTTACAAAAGACAAAATAGAGCTAAAAGCAGATTTTTACTGCATTAGGAAGCATCCTTCCATTTGGGAGACCTATTAGAGTTTGGGAAACCCACACATGATCTGTTTATCACAATGTACCACTTGCATTATTTGCAAATGAGTGGTCGTTTGCTGGGAGAACACAGCCAAAATTGGAAGATGGAAATAATGAGGATTATGATGAATCAGTCTGAAAAGATGAGCTCACTGTGTAATCCAGGAGAAAACTCATAGACTTTAAAGCGGTGTTCACTACAGTGTTACTTTGATTGGCTTTCCTTGAGAGATATAAAACTGTATTGGACATTTATTTATTTTAAAATTAATACAAGGGGTTTTTTGAGTTTTGCAGAATGAAAATACTATAAACAGTGTGGAAAGCATAACTGGAGTTCAGGCTAAAATAAGAAAAGTTGTATTTGGAAGCATTATAGCAAACATGGACAAGGTTAGATCAGTTTCTGTGCTTCTGTAGCAGGTCATTTTAATTTGCCAAACAGCTTTGTGCTTGTTTTGTTCATATGTTTGGTTTTGTAGGTTTTTTGTCTGTGGGTTTGGTTTTTTTTAACTTAAATATCTGGTCTAATTTAGAACATGGAAATATGGAAATAAATCCCTAACTACCTGAGCATATGTTACTATCTCCTGAAACTGTTATCATACCTTCAATGGGACACATACCACATGTTTTTATAGCCACACAAATTATATTATAATGATGCCCCATTTTAACTCTGTAGCCTATCTTATTTGAATTACTCTCTATACTACAAATATTCTGCAAAAGTTAGGCATGTAGGCATCAGGTAAATCTGCATGTACAGTGCAAATGTCGTAAGTACATCAAAGAGAATCAGGTTTACAGTTCGAGTAATCAAACTGTCAAAGGACAGTTTTGAAAGGAGTTTTTAAAGTTAGTTTTTTTGGTTTTGATAAGCTGGTAATATAAACTCAGTGGATACACGTATCTGGCATTATTGATAGATGGATGATATAGTAGTACAGTATGATACCCTGTTAGTATTGTAACTCTACCAATCACCATTGACGGTACTATTTTTAAGGTAATTTAAGCAGTGGCAAATTCCAAATGTGAATCAAGAATGGGTACGTATTGCTTGTCCTGGTAGTCCTAAATATTTGGCCACTAGGCAATGTATTCACAAGAGCTTTATGGCCAGTGAAAATTATTTTATTTACAGAGCAGCTGTCAATACAGATTGAATCTGCTTCTTGTAGAGTCCCTTCTGGCAACAAAGGTGTTTCTTTGAAACAGCTAACCTCATTACAATTAGCTTGAAATAAATAAATGAAGCTGTTTAGAAAGCTTGAATCTTCATCCTGGCATCTTGAACGCCATTCTCTTTATTTTGAGGAAGAACTGCTGCTTTGTTTTTAATACAGAAGGGTACGTCTTATGTTCTTCTATATGACCAGGCACTGTACAAAAAGGTGAGTAAATTGGTGCGAGGTAACATTCTCTTCATACTTAAAAAATTATGCTAAGGAATGATGCTTTGCTTTAATCCTCTTTTAGGGGAAAAAGTGCAGAGAAAGGCCAATGCAGTCTTGAAAAAGCATGTATTCAGGTAGACTTCCAGCTAAAGGATTACTTGAAGAACTGAAAAACAAAGGACAAATTTCAGGATACCTGTAATGCTAACCATAATAAATTCTTACTTAGAATGTTCATAAGCTATTACCAAGATGGTTGCCAATTTTTTGGTAATTTTTAGAAAATTAATATTGCAGAATTAAATTAATACTCCCCTGGAAGACAAAGTAAATAATTTCTATGTTTTGTTCTGAAGACATTCACAGAATAATAGTAGTATAATGATATAAAAAAAGGTTGAAAATAGGTCTGCATGGTGGACTTGAAAATCAGGAAGCTAGAGTGGAAATTTATCTAACTGCTTTGTATTTGCACATATGGTTGCAGTGCCATAAGGACCTGTGTAGGAAGGTCAGAGGAAATTTTGGGCCAAGCACTATGCACTGTGGTGCCAGGGGTCAGTTGCAAGCAGCAGAAATTTGGACAATTTCCCAATTTTTAACCTAAAAGCTATATGCCGTGCATTGGTGCCTAAGTCTTTGGTAGTGTGGCTGTTGCACTGTGTACCATTTAGTAAACTTGCTTTGAGTTGAGTGTACTCTGTGAGGGTATAGGAACAGGTTAATATGAGGAAGTCAGTGTTCTGTAAACTCATATACTATCTCATTGCACAATAATTTCTCTGCATAAATAACTTCTGAACTGTAGTGGACTCAGAGTTTTGTTTGACCTCAGAATTAATAATAGCATTTAACTTGCCACATACCCCACACAGTTGAAAAAAAATCTATTGTATTCCTTTCTTAGCAATATAATAATCTTCTGAATTTCCTACGGAGGTATATACCTTACACCAGGATAAACAGATATCTTGATGTTTTTTTCCCTACTTTGTCTGTCTGCTTTTCCTCAGGGTGAGTGTTAATGGTGATCTCTAGATTTCTGTGTAATTCCTAATACTCCTGTGTATACTTAAGATTCATCTCTTAGTTTCAAGCCAAAGGAGTCCCAGTTAAAAATCTGTATGAAGCAACAGCAGTGGTTCAAGCAGTATTTTATTCAAGGCCCTGAAAGCAGTAATTGCCAATACATTTTTCCACTGTTTTAGCAAGAGAAATGTCACTGTTCTGCTTTTCACTGATGCTAGATGGTTGCTGAAGTTCAGTTAGTCTTCTGTTGGATAAAAATTAAATAGACACATTGGTAACAAGCCATGAATTCAATGTTTTCATCACCTTAAATGAGGTCAATAAGATTTTGATTTGAAAAAGGACTCCGATATAACATAATGTCCTTGTTGAAGAAAACATTTAAATACGTAGATGTTTGATCTGCAGTAGGACATCAGTACTGCTGAAGGACACCGAAGTAATGTGCTTTCCTGATAGAGGTGAATTTTGTGATATTTGCAGAACAGAAAAATACCAGAAAAAGAAAATTAGGAAAAAATAAATTATTTTATGCACATTTACTTATCTTTGTAGATTTACAAATTTGGACTCTTTAAGTCATCCATTGCATATATTTACAGATATAACTATATGAACCCAGTGATTCTTAAACTGCAGTAGAGAAAAAAACTAGTAAAAGTGTTCATGGTCTTAAGAAACAACTTTGACAGGTATCCATCTAAACTACTCCAGACAACCAAAATCTTGCGTACTGCCCCATAAATTATGATAATGTTGGAGCTGTTGAGGGTAGGAGCTATTAATACAATCAAACAAACAAATTAGCTGATTTTAATGTAATTGAGCAAAATTCCTTATACCATTGTGTCTCCATTTAAGGCTCAGAGCAAGCCCATGGAGCAGAATTTTCTCTCTGTTGTCCCCTACCCGCCCAGGGGAGGATTTAAAAAAAAGGGAATAGAGAAAAAGATGCTTCGCACAAGGTTGGAAGTTAAAACTGTAACAAGTTTAATGAAAAACAACAGGGGAAAGGAAAAGGGAATTAATAAGGGACAAAGGATAATTATATACAAAACCCGATCCCAGTAGTCCCGAGTGGAAGTGTCCGAGCAGGGCCTCGTGGTCACTGTGACTGCTGTGACTCATCACCAGGGACCGCAGTGGTGCCGGGAGCGGATGGTGGTGGATGCTGCCGAGCACGTGGAGCTAGGCCCAGCTGTCCCAAGATGCAACAGGAAGCAGCCCAGGAAAGCCAGGAAAAGCCCGCGAAAACCTCGGGTTTTTTATAGACTGTGGCTGTAAAGGGGAGGGAACAGTACTGATCTCTGACCGTCCAGGGTCCTACAGACACCACCTGTCCTTCCCTTTCAGGCTGGTAACCCTTAAACCATAGCACATTGAATAAATGGTGGAGAAGGTCATACTTTGATCTAGAGACTGTGTATCTTCCCATATCCTTCTCCCTCCACAGAGGTAACTGTGTGTGTCTTAAAAAAAAAAAAAAGAGAAAGAATAAGCTGAAGAATATACTTGTGATCTCCATGTTCCATCATAGCTAATATTACTATTCTGTTTCAACTACTGAAAAACTATTGTTATCCATTTACGAGACACAATTTTAGATGCAAGACATCAAATGGTAATTTCATATGTTCATAGTAGCATTCACATTTGGTCAGCCTAGTACCTTGTAGTAACATGTACATAGCCAAGGAGTGAATTCAATCCAACTGTGCCAGTCTTTGTAGAAATGATGACAAGGTCATAACCCCTTTTCCAGAGATCCTTGTTATTGCACAAATGTAGGAAATGGATTATTTCACTCATGTTTTTCTTCTCATATACTGTATCCCCTTAATGAGATGTGTGTTTAATCCCTTCTAGAGAGGATAAGTAAAAACTGATATATGATAAATGTTCTTCACTTCATTAATGTGTTTCTAGTGCATATTCAGGTGTACTACTATGAGGAGGAGGAGAGCATAAGAACCAATTTTTCACAACAGATTAAATCTCCCCCTTTAAATAACAGGTGCCTTTTCAAGTTAACCAGAGGTTAAGCTCCACTAGACACAAGGAATCTGTAAGCAGAGCTATTCAAAGATTTGAAATACAGATTCCCTTATGTTTTATGACAATCTTTTCCAAGATAAAATGCTCTGTATATCATTAAAACAAATAACTTTGCAAATATATTGGACCTTACAGTTAGTGATTTTGCGAGCTCAGTCTGAAAAAATCTCTCTGATGTAGGTAAGCAGAGGTCGTTTGTTGAGTCTTTTTTTTAACAAGAAAAATTCTTCTCTGTGGAATGCATGGATTGTTGAAAGGCAGGTCTATGAATCCACATCCAAAATGTTCTGTTTTTTATTTGATTTGTGAGGTACAACATGAGTATGTTGTGGGGTTTTTTTCAAAAAAAATTGGTTTTTCTTTAATTTTTGTACAGTTTAAGTTATTCTCCCCCCCCCCCCCATGTAATGGGCTCTGTAATAACTTTGCTTTGCTGATTCCTGTTTACATAACATTATCATCAAATAATAAATCTTTTTTTATTTTGCTATGTAAGAAACAATAGAAATCTTTTCTTGTAATAGTTCTCCCAGGAGGAGAAACCCATCTGACTTGATCAGGCCTGAGCAGTGGCTTGTGTGGGAAAACAAATAAATGAGTTTTCCCTTATTAAGAAACTGTATCATATTAATAATCTTTCATTTTAATTAGGACAAATACAGTCATGCTTAATATTCCTTCTATATTTAATAGTCTTGGCAGTCTTGGATGGCATGTATCTTTTCTCTGGCTTCCCATCAAATACCACAGTACTACAGAGTAATTGGAATTTCTGTATTGGAAATAATGTAGGTTAGCTTGTGACTAGCATCACAAAAGATTCTCTTTACAGCATTGTCAGTAAATTATCTCACCAGTCTCAGTACACTTTCTTCTTTGCATCTTTCATACAACTTGTTTCTAAAAATGGCATCCAAAGCTCTTACTTATTTACAAGACCATCTGGATTGTAGATATGTAAAAGAACTCTTAAATTTGCAAGCATGAATTAATTAAAGAAAAAGTTCTGCTTTATTTGATACATAATGTTTCTTGCTTTTCCTTAATTCATGCTTTACAGCAACCATAGAAAATGCAGTTAATTTCATGTTTGTTGTTTTGGTTTTTGTTTTTTTTTTAAAAACCCTTTAAATTATGGTAAACAGGGAACAAAACCTAAATATTCATGAGAGAGAAAAATATTTCAGAATACTGATCCCACTGCTCATCCCATGCTGTTGCTGTCTCATTTCCACATTAGAGGTAATTTTGTGTTTTATAGATGCAAAATTCTTATCCTTGATAGGAATTCTAAAAATTGCAAAAGGATGGAAGAAGAGAGGGAGTAAGAAACATGAAACAAGCTCAACAGGAGTGAACAGTGTGCTGTAGTTGTAAAGAAAGCCAACAGGATGCTGGGTTGCATTAGAAAGGGCATCACCAGTAGAGATAAAGAAGTCATTATCCCTCTCTACTCAGCACTGGTCAGACCACACCTTGAGTACTATGTCCAGTTTTGGTCCCTGCTATACAAAAAAGATGCAGACAGGTTGGAAAGGGTCCAGAGAAGGGCCACAAGGATGATCAAAGGACTGGAAGACCTGCCATATGCAGAAAAGCTGAGAAAACTGGGCCTGTTCAGCCTTGGGAGGAGAAGACTTAGGGGGGACCTTATCACCATGTACCATTACATAAAGTTTGGCTACCAAGAAGATGGAGACTCCCTTTTCACAAGGAGTCACATGGAGAAGATGAGGGGTAATGGACACAAGTTGTTTCTGGAGAGATTTCGATTGAACTCCAGAAGTTTTTTTACCATGAGATCAATCAGACATTGGAGCAATCCCCAGGGGAAGTGGTAAATCCCCCTACACTGGTCAGTTTGAAGAGTCAGCTTGACAGGGTGCTGACCCATCTCATTTAAACTATGCTTTTTACCTTGAGAGGTTGGACTGGGTGATCCTTGTGGTTCCTTCCAACCTGGTATTCTATGATTCTGTGATTAAACCATGATAAATAAGGGGCATATATATGCTGGCTGGTTTTAGGAGAAGGGTGCTAAAGGATGGGACTGGTGGTGAGCAGGTAACTCAAAGGTAATGCATGTCCTGGAGATATCAGTTTACCAGTGCTTGCACAAGGAGAGTAAAACTGGAATAAAAAGAATGAGAGCTGGAGACTAAGAAAATTAGTTGGGAAACAGAACGAAAGAAGAGAGAGAAGTAGAAGTGTATTAAGGACATGTTGGCTGTGAACACAGAGAAATGATTGTGCTGGTGTGAAAACCTGTACATATTAAAAAAACCTGTTTGAGAGGTGGAATGAATCTTAAGATTCCTCTATCTCGCCTTTCCACTCTTGTCAGGAAAAACCTATCCCACTCTCCAGCTAGAATATGCCATTCTTGGCAGGGTTATTCCATGACGAAGATGACAACCTGCTGTTTTTATTGCATGAGATAAAAGTACATCTTTAGTGTAGCTAGTGGAGTGCTGTCTGGAGCAGCCTTGTTGATGCATAGAGATGCATATAGATATGACATGACATAATTAAACTCCTGTTATGCATAGTCTAAAACACAGAAAATTATGCACAGGCTTCTCCTTCCCTGTTGTTTTTCAACGTCAAATTAGCTCCCTTGTCCATATACATAAGCATTATGATACTGCCTGTAATTAAATAAGTATGTACTGTGTTCTTCACAGAATTGCTGTCTACTGTGGCACTTCTATAGATAAATGAGGGTTGGGAACTTGCCTTGGATTAAATTGAGAATGTTGAAGAAAACTCTCATCTATGGGATGATAAAGTTAATGAAGAAGTTGGAAGTATAGTAAATGAAGTAAGGATTTGCAAGATTAAATGTGGCCTTGTCATAAAATGTGGTGAGCTTGATTTTGCCCAGTGTTTGCTAAGGCTAGTTTATGAGAGGATGCCACGCTTTTTATTTTAAATGTAAATACTGAGACTTTCAAAGCCAGGCTGCACAACAAATTGGTTTCCAAATGAAAATTTTTTATTTCTTCAAGTTTCTTCTTTATCATCTTTATCACTGCATGTTACCAAAACCACAGTTTTCACAGTTAATTGTGTGGTTTTTCTTTTCTGCATTGTTATTTTGTGACCCTCCAGATCCATTCTGGACTTGCAGCTGTAGTTGTGATAAAAGAATAGATGTGCTTCAAACACACAGTTCTATCCTCATAAAATTAGGTTTTATTGTAATATGGTAAGATATTGCAACTTAGATTTTATTTTAATCTTTCTCTGCATCCATCTGTCAAATATAGGAAAATAAAAATAAATTTAAATATGTACCACTAATGTTGAAGCAATGATAGCAGTTAAAAAACCCTTAAGGTAATAAATTATCCGTTCTTCAGTGCCATGTTTGTATGGTGTAAGGTCAAAAATGTGTGAGGTCACAAATGAGGCTAAAATAAAAAAATACTAAGTCCAGAATCATTATTCACTTCGTAGAGTCATAGGATAATTCAGGTTGGAAGGGTGCACTGCTTTACTGGTAAAATGCCGAAGTGTTTCTTCCAGCCAGTCTGAATGTCTTTTGTTTCAGTTTGTGCCTGTTATATGTTGTCATCCTACCATGTACTATTGTGAAGAGGCTGGGCTAATGTTTTTTTGCTGAGGGATTTTTTTTCTCTATTATTGTCTGCTGAGATTCATTTAGAAGAGCAGACCAAATTTCTAGGAACAGAACTATGTAAAGCAAATTTTGTCAGGGCTTTGACATTCTAGACACATGAGGGGAACCTGAAGCAGAATCTTGCAATCTCTTTAATTGTACTCGTGGTAATTTCAATTACTTATTTTTGTGCAAAGAGGAATAACTGCATTTTACATTAATATCTTCTAAAAGGATGAGAAAGAATCCTAGCTCTTGAGTAGAGGGACAGGTATGAATTCTAAATCTTAAATAAGAGCAATAGGTATTCTTTTCTTGTGATCTTGTGACCTGCCTCCCCATGCATTCCCATGCGTGCTGTCCTAGTTCTTGTATTGTTAATTTCAGTGCTTAGACAGTAGCTTGCTCAGCTGCATTATGCAGAACAAGGTGTTTTTTCTATTTGCCAGTGAGTGATCATAAAAACTTGAATAGCCTGTTGTGTTTTTTTTTGTTGGCGTTGAAAAATATTTTCTACTAAGGTCTTTTTTGCCCAGAATGTTATTGACTACATTTCTGAAATAGCCAAAGTTGATGAAACACAGCAACTGTTGGAATGCTGCATGAAACAGTGAAGACTAATAGCTGTTTCTCTTGAAAAATGTTAATGGAGATGTCTGTTCATTGTACGGATTCAATAACTTTAAAATCTTACACTGTGAGTGTTTGTAATAAGAAGTCATTTTTAATAAAACAATAAGGTTGTTTACTCATTTGAGGAGGGGGGGAGACTCAAACCTTCTGTCTCAGCCTAGAATTTTACCTTTTCAGTCAGATCAATTTGTTACAACATAGATTTTCAATAACGCAAAAGTGTTTTTGCAGAATTAGAGTTGTCTGCAGAGATATTTTTCATTGTGCCTTGCATGATGAGTGTGGGGTTTTTGTTTGGCTCGTTGTCTGTTGGGGTTTTTTTTGTGGTTTTTTGTTTGTTTGTTTGTTTGGGGTTTTTTTTGTTTTCTCTAATATCTGGAGAAGGAATAAAACTTTTTTCCCTTTTGTTCTGCTCACTTTGCTTCCCTACTGTTTCCTGCAGTTGCTTGAAGTTTTCTGAGGACAGAGGATCTCATTCAGAGTCCTCTGAGGTCAGGAAAAGAGACCTTTCACTTGAAGATATATTACATCTGGCCCCAAAATCTTACTTTAAGTTGACACGTAAAATAAGAAAATCTGGAACGTTATTGGCTTGAAGACTTTATAATCCAAATTGCCAAGAAAAAAAAAGGGGAAAGGAAGCATTACACTGTCTACAGTTTGTAGATGGAGGCTTTGGAGAAAAGTAATCTCTAAAATGAAATAAACTATATTCAGCCTAGTTTTGGAAGCTTTGGCTGAATTTGGGCTTAAATTTGCCTAGTCAAGTGGCATGAGCCTGTTGTTTCCATACTGGTCATACATTGCCTCTCACTCACTTGAACAGTATCTGTGTTTCACTTCAACAGGAGCAAAGTTGAGTTTATGCACCCTGCTGCCCTTGGCAATTGTTTGGATACCATTTATGACACCCTTTCTCCTGCATTCAGCTGTGCAGTAATCACAGAATAAACACAGAATATTAGGAGTTGGAAGGGACC
>NW_010204012.1:0-10438 GCF_000695765.1 Mesitornis unicolor
CTCCAGCAGTTCCCAATGCTGGCTTGCAGCCCTTCATTTTGTACCTTAGGGGTAGGAGTAAAACCTCGTGGCATCACCTCCGTGCACGAGCAGCTTTGTTGTGTGAGACTCAGGTTATTTCAAGTCTGTGCACATCCACTGTCACTAACATCTCCTGCATTAGTTAATAGCAGCCTGAAAGAGTAAAGCATCAACAGCTTTTGGACACTCTACAGATGCTCTCAGCTGGGAACTATCCAGTCTTACTTCATTTCATAGTCAACATGCTCTCCCAAAGCACAGGAGATGTACAAGGAAACCTGTATATAACCAGTGAGTTGCCTTCAGCATGCTGAAAATTAATGCATCACGCCAGATGGGATGGGATGGGACTGCCATTTTCTGCTCTGTTCAAGCAAACGTGCCAAATAATCTTAAAGGATGCGATACGCAAAAAGCATCACATTGCTGCATAGCCCATTGTTCCTGGCAGCTCTTCAAGGTAAACTCTTTCCCAGGTAAATCAAATATTTGCTGCAGAAAAGGCTTTATTTCAAACAGTTTCTTCCTTCCCTATACATGTGTGTGTATACACACAGAGAGCATGAGAGATTTGGCATTCTTAATGGAATCTTTAATTACCATTGAAACTTAGAGAAACAAGAAAGATGCAGCTGGGACAGTTATTTTTGCACAGTGAAGCTGTGCAGCCTATCAGTTGTTGGAGTACCTACAGTTATTTATTTCTAACATTAGCAATAGAACTTGTCTGCTCTTCAGGACTCCTCACGTACACCTCTGGCAGTTTCAGCAGCAGCAAAGTTAGGGGAGGTGAGTTGCACAGACGGGCATTAAATCCAAAAGTGATTCATGGCTCTAGAGCATATGAAAAGCTTCACTTTGAAGCACTACAAATCTGAACAGATAATTTAGAGAAAAATCTTTATATAGTTTTCCAAGCACAGCAGCTGTTTAGACACAGTGCTTTCAGCTGGAAGAGAGATCTGACTATCGACTCTCTGTCAAAGCAAATAACCGAATAAAACAAGCATGGAGTTAGGACAACCAAGACCCATTACTCAAATGAGCCTGTTGACAAACAGCCCAGAGTCACCCCAGAATGGATTACCCACTGGATCACAGACATTGGGTATCTTTTCTTACAGCAGCTCAGATGAGTCCAATGCTTCTTTAGCACGGCCTTCTTCAGTTTTGTTACTGCCTTTCTGTTTACAAGTTAGCATTGTAAATTGTGTTGTTCTTCTAACTTCTGAAGTTAACATCCTCACTGCACGTGTGGATCACCAGACAGGCACCGAGCCACTTCCTGATCTGCTGACCTTTGCTGTTTAACCTGCTGGATCTGCTGCTGTGTACAGCGAGACATCGTCTAACCAAAGGACCCAAGTACCTGCAACTCTCCTTTTCCACTGCCATGACTAGCTAATATCTACATCATTTGTCCCTCCTAAGTGCAGGATCCTAAGATTTTTCCTGTGGACAGTATAGCCCTTTATGGCAGTTAAATCAAGGTCAAGACTTACATCCTCCATAATAATACTCCAAGGCTCCATAATCAGCTCAAGAGCAGCTTTCCCCACCACCTGCCAGGCCATGACAGTCCTGCTTGCCAGGGAAATGATCCTTGCAGCCTGGGCAAGGAGATGTGGATCCCTTCCACCAGCTCCTCTGACCTATTTGTTCCAGTGAATTGACTGCTCCTGTACCAGGTAGTCCTCTTTTGAAAAGCCTCTTCTGTCCCTCATTTTCTAATCATTAAATACTCCAACCTGTGCTTTTGCAGCAAAATCTATTCTCTTAAATAATGCTGCTGAGTCTTGGTAATGTCTATTGGAATTCAACATGGGTTCATTCAATTTCTCAACCACTACTGCTTTTGCAAAGTCTGTTTCTCAGTATTTAGAGTAGGACTGATGTGATAACATCCTTGTAGTTAGAAAGATTCCATTAACAGCATTAATTTTCCAGCTGTTGATGTCATTAGTGATTGAATAACTACAGGAAATTTCTGGTAGCAGTAACCCTAAGTAGTATTCTTATTGGATTAAAGTATTTCTAGTCAGGACACTTGTAATATTTCATTGGGCATCTGAAAGAGTAGTTTATATACTGCAGAAGTGACTGTCAAAACAGTGCAAATTAGCACAAGTATTCGTACTACAAAAGAGCAGAACAGGAATAAATCAGAGCTTGCAGTTAGCACCATTGAAGTGGTTCTCAGCCTAATCTAACAGTCTCCAGAGTTTAGTCAGCTGCTAGTTCAAACAGAAATTCATGATCACAAAATACTATGAAGATAACAGGGAGAACCTGGCAAGCATCCCTGTGGCACCACAAAACATAGGAGGGACAGTTTGGGCTACACCGTAGTGGGAACTGTCATGTCCCACCTCAGAGGCAGGAAAGCAGACTTCTGCAAACCCCCTGAGGCTAAATGAAGGTGAAAAGACACCAAATGATCAATTAAGCATTTTATTTATGAAGTACCTGAATTGGAAAAGGTAAACAACTTGAGCTTGGAAAATGCAACACATTGGCAATGTGGGTTCTTTTTGGTGACTTTTACGAAAAGAAGGGAAGGAAGAGAAAAGGAGACAGAAAAGGAAAGAAATAAGAAAAGATATCCCCACTCTTAGATCCCACAATGATAGTGACAGACATAGCAATCCTCGGGGATGGGTTCGCATGTGGCTCCCCAAGACAGTGCCTTTTGTGCAGCCCCAGCCCTCCAGGACTCCTCTAACTCCTGGTCTGCTGCCAGGGGCCATTGCGGGAGGAGGTCATGAGCCCCTTCTCCAAATAGTCTGGGAGTTGTCCTGCCTGGCAGCACAGAACAGATCCTCAGACAGGCAGAGCCTTCTGCTTCCCCCACTTAACACTTAACTGAGCCTGGCTTTGCTATGGAGAACCTGCCTTGCCACAGCGTTTGGGACATCAACTCCTTCAGTCTCTCACAGGAGCCACACAGCAGCCTCTGCTACCCACAGACCAGCTATCAGCTGCATCTAATGCTGGGTTTCCAAAAGACCACAGGAAGACTGTAAAGTACCCCAAACATACTGCAAGCTTTCCACCACTTTTCTCAAACACCGATTACCAGCAGCATTCAGTAGCAGAACGCAGTGTCACACTCAGGTCACTTTGGACACAAGGCCTCAGCAATATCCAGCTACATTTTGCACTTTTATTCCTAACATATTATACACAGACAGAACTCTCAGCTTAAGCTTCAGACACTGTTGCCTCCTTATTTTGGGCTCGTTCCATTCATCTTCATACTGAATGCATCCTCCTATACTCTCCTCACCACTTCTTTTGTTTTGCAAACAAGCATGTCTTGTTTTCTCCCATGCCAGCCTTCACATGTGGGGACTGTCTCGAATACACACAGTACTGCTCAGCTTCTGTATAATTCTGCAGAACCTAGAAACAAAGCTTGACAGTGACAAAACAGCTCGAGTGCCAAGACAAATGCCCTCCATGCTGAGCTGCACATATTCTCAGTTCCTCGTGACCATCTGTCTGTAAATGTATCTGACAGGGTAAGCAAGTGCAAGCACCTGAGGCAACAATCACCTTCATCCTATAGCTGTATGATGTCTAATGCAGCGAGGCACAGTCTGTGATGGTAACCCCAAGTATGACAGTTGCAAACTTGGAGAGTGGCAGTTTTCATCTCAATATTAATTTCTATCATTGAAGGTCTTCTCAGGACTTGCTCTTAAGACTTTTTTCCAGGTGTGCTTCTTTTCTTCCCAGTGCTGGACAGAAGGACTTTAGGCAACAAATCCTCCCACGTCAGCATCACCCTGCAGTGACCAAGAAGACAGAGCACCCTCTTCACGAGCTTCACAAATTCTAAACCCACAGTGCACCTCTAATTCATGAACCAGCCCCATTCTGCCAAGCAAGAACAGAAACTCTTCTGAACACTCAAGCACCTTCTTAAAATAAAGGTAAGCTCTGTAAATAAATATTAGATCCCCATATAAGTATCTTATCTAGTGAGCTCTTCACAGGGATGCCTAGAAGTTCTTAGTAAGTATAAGTGCATGTCTGCAGCAACATAGGAGACGAGAATTACAAGTCTGTTTTCATGTCCTAATACAAATTACATTCTGTTCTGGACATAGGATCAAATACTTAATTTAACTGCAAAACCCAATAACTTAGCAAAAGGCATAAAAGTGAATTAAGATTATCATAAGCTACACTGTGGGGGAAAGCAATTGGCATGTCCTATAACTGCACAAGCTAGTTAACTGCATGAGCTTTGCATGTGAGTGAAATATAAGCAAGCTGTGGAGAAAAGGACCAGAGTAACAACCATCATTCATAACGTCCAAGCACAGAGCAGTGAGCAGTTGTTTGGAAGTCTCCCACAAGTTCTTCAAATCCATGCCTGGATGGAAGTTGGTTCACGGTAAATCATCAATTAACACTAACAAAAGAAAGCAAAACCAATTAGGCAAATGGCCACCTAATAAATAGCTATTATTTACTGGCTACTAATAGCCAGTACACAACTAAAGGCTCATGATTCTTCAGAATGCTCAAAGACAACCTTGAGAAATGAAGTGGTCAATTAATTGCTTACAGTACTCTAATCTGTTGAAGTAGCTGTGCATAAAAAAAAAGCATAAAGTTCTTTCTAGGTAGGCATTGGTGTCATATTCCTACCCACCAGAACCCACTGAGTCCCAAAGATATACACATTTTAAGTACCCCTGCCTCCAGAATTACTCTTTATCTGTCTCAGTAACATCTGAATCTGTGACACTTTTACTGGCTCAAAAAACAGAACAAACTAGAAGTATGACTCTTTTTATTCTGGCATTATTTCCAGTCACTTTAGTTTGCAGAAGAGGAGACTGAGGGGAGACCTCATTCATGGTTATAAATCTATAAAGGGTGAGTGTCACGAGGATGGAGCCAGGCTCTTCTCGGTGACGAACAATGATAGGACAAGGGGTAACGGGCACAAACTGGAACACAGGAGGTTCCACTTCAATTGGAGAAGAAACTTCTTCTCAGTGAGGGTGACAGAGCCCTGGCCCAGGCTGCCCAGAGAGGTTGTGGAGTCTCCTTCTCTGCAGACATTCAAAACCCGCCTGGACGCCTTCCTGTGTAACCTCATCTGGGTGTTCCTGCTCCGGCAGGGGGATTGGACTGGATGAGCTTTGGAGGTCCCTTCCAATCCCTAACGTTCTGGGATTCATCAAATAAACTTTGCAGGAACAAGCTACTGGGCTTCCAGATAAGCTGGGAGCTAATAAGCTTATAAGAAAGGATCACACATATGCCTGCAGCTAAGAACACACTTCCAACACAGACAGCCCATGCATACACAAATTCAAGATACTGCAGTGCAAGTCATTTAAGCTGCTAATACATTCCCACAGCACATTCTCTTTGCTCACTGGAAAGGGTATTTAGCTACCCTAAAAAGTTCAAACAGGCACAGCCACTTGAAGCTGACAGCAGAGAAACACCAATTCTGGAGAGCATTTACCTGCACAAACTGCAAGATCTAGCCCTACTTTTTCAGAACCAGCCATTTGCAGCAGGTCCCTCAGACAGAAGCCAAAGCACTGTTACGGAAGGGGCTTTGGCAGCCTAAGGGTTTTACATTTTGGAATTCTGGGTACAGCTGAGCCTCTCTGTCACCACATGAAATTCAGTTTTCCACTGTCAGAAAGATAGCAACAAAAAAACAAATAGCTTTCTGCTGTACTTTCTAGCAGCAACTCTTCATCAGAACAGTCCAGCCATGAGATGTCAAACCTCTTAATCTGAAAAAGCAAGTGCTTCTTGCAGCCAGAAAAGGTCTCACAGGAGGCAAAACAGAAGAAGTTATACTTGCACTTTCCCAACTGCAGTGCAAGAGCAGCCTTGTTTTTCCCCTACTAACTCATGATGTCAAGAAAATGTTATCTTCACAACTACATAAACACCTTCCACAATCTGAGGCAGATGCTTTCTCCCCAAAACATGAGCATTTTGTCCATAAACACTGAACATAGAAACCACAAGCAGCTAGACACCAAGCCCCAGAGATACTGATTACACAGTAGCTCTTGAAAATACAGAGAAAAAAAATACCCAGTCCTCTAGCTAGAAATCCCCCACTGCCCCTTGCACTGGTTAAAGGCTCAGAAGGAAATTGAGATAGAAGT
This sequence comes from Mesitornis unicolor, assembly GCF_000695765.1. Lineage (NCBI taxonomy): Eukaryota > Metazoa > Chordata > Aves > Mesitornithiformes > Mesitornithidae > Mesitornis > Mesitornis unicolor. The sequence continues at coordinate 6,177 of NW_010204012.1, forward strand.
TACCAAAACAGCCCTTATAGACACTCAGAGTAGGTATCTGAAACAGTCAAGAAAAAAAAAAAACAAGTGATAGACAGTATTAAAGCCTTCTTTCTTTGACTACTATAAAATTTTAGCTATTTTAAACAATTCAGTAGAGCCTTTATCCAAAGATTTTTAAGGACTGAAAAAATCTTACATACATACATATAGAAGAAAGTAAGCCATAAATGAAAATGGCCAGGAAATTACACTCACAAGAACAAAAAAAAAGTTAAACAAACTATTCTAGACCAAACTTACTATTGTTTTTGATAAAACCTACTCCTCTGTTAATAATGCTACATACTGATTTTACTACAAGGCAGCTATAGCCCAGCCACCTAAGGACACACAAACATCACCTCCCCACCAGATTACTCACTAGCCCCTGGTCAAAGGCCCTTTATATAAACCTATCCTCAGCACAGTGCTCTGGAGGCTGGTCCTATAAATTTGGCAATGGCAAGCAGCTGCTGCTTATATGTACTAGAGAATTTGGAATAAGAAGCTGCTTCTCCCTGGTAAGTGTGCTAGTTTGGGACTTTTTTCCTTGGGGTTTGTTGATTTTGGTGGGGTTTTTCTAGCATTTGAACTAATAGCTTTATTATTGTAAAATGTGGGATGAGGATAAGCTACATATGTAGGAAAGTTGCTTTTATACAAGTGTTTAAACTAACTGTCTTCCTTAAGTGAACAGGAAAGGCTCTAATAGCTCTGTGAAGCTATCTAATAACAGCTTGTGGGTATTAAGAGGAAAAATGTAGCAGCGCTGCAAGTACAATGTGAGCAGTATTAGTTGCAACACATTGTGACTCTTGAAAGTGTCATTTCTTGAAAGAAACTTGTTCTCAAATAACCTATCTGAGACTAAGAAAGTGACAGTAAAATAAATGTAAAAAAGGGCTTAGTTACCTCTGCCTAGACTTACAGAGAAGAGCAGATAGACTCCTCAGAGTGATAAGGCTGGCAGGGGACCAGAAGCAGTTGGTGTTCCTTGAGCAAGGACTGACTCTGTGTTGATATCTGAACACAAAGCAAGCATTTACAAGGCAGAAGTTTGGGCTGTATCCTAATAGGTGCTGGTTGTAGCTTGAGAGTTGGGTTCTTCTTTGTCAAGTACTTGAACTTGGTTTTGACGTGAATGCTGACTCAGAGTTTTATGCTACCTGGATTGCTGTTAGCTCCTCAGTAATACTGTAACAAACTACATGGCTTAACAGTGACATCAGTGAGCAGTAATGACTTTGTGGAAGGCTTCTGAAACAATAAATATAAAAAAGACAGCTTAAGCAATCAATAGATTTTGTGCTCCATAGCATGCCTCTAACAGTGATCTTGCAGCTGCTTTTATATCCTGAAAGGAGGGAAAAATGCTGCTCTGCAATAACCAACTCTGAACAGAAATTAGAGATGCATCAGAAGCAAACACTCCATAGCAAAAGCTGATCCCAATGCAAAAATAATAGTATGTCTTAAAAGTTAGTAAACAATAAAAAAAGGCTAAATACAGATGTTTCTGTAGTAGGACAATGGAAGTAAGAGGCAGATAAGATGTTTTATGCTTACTGAAAAGAGAAGTATTATGTTATTTCTGGAAAAAACCACAAATATTGGTCAGAAAATAACTGATACTGCCCAAGTATGTTTTTCAATGTAGAGCAAGTGTAAACAGATCTGCAGAGTATTAGTGTTGCCCCACTTAGTAAGTTATGTCTACAATTTAACTTACAGTAAAGCTAATTACCCCTATAAAGGAAACAGTCTAACTAGAAAAAAACAGCTCTGTTCTAATTAAATTAGTCAGCTTCCTTTGTAGATGATACACATACAAAAATATGTAGTTTAAGATGCAAAACTGCACGCAAGTATACCCTGCGAACATCCCTCCTACCATAACTTAAATGCTTTAATACTTAAGATTTGGCTTCAGTTTGTTATCGTGTGGCTTTAGTTAATTATGCAATTATAAGGCAATCGGAAAATGGCAAATGACAAACATCTTCAAATTCCAAACTAGCTCAAGTTCCAAAAAGAAGCAGCGACATCTGAACAAAAACAATTCTTTCAGTCCTTGAAATCACCAATGAAGTATAGCACGTAAATCTTACGGGACAGACCTCTGACAGAACTAGCAGAATCTGGTAACTATTCTTTTTTTAAAATGAAAGCAAGACTTGCCTGTTTAAATTTCTCTTTTTCATGAAAAGTAGTTTGCCTTACTGTCACCTTTAGATATGCCATGACACTATGCCTAAAAGAATCATTTCCTAACTGTACATACAGTGTAATGCTTACTGAACAGATTACTTTCTGCTCTTCTAGTGTGGTCTTGTAAAAGTCTCTGCTCTCCATACACTAATAAATGTATCTCCATAAACCCTTGAGGGCTGTTAGATTCCTATGAAAACAGAGGGGTCAATGCCGCACTAGTATAGTGCCCAATCTGACATCTGCTGTCACTGCACAGCTTGAACTCTTAATACTCAGCATTTGATCCTCGGAGCTCCTGTCATTCATCTCAATTACAACAATGAATTATTAGCACTCCTGAAAAACCAGCCCCAAGATGATTTTCAAGTACTTTAGGAAATTAAAATTATAAGGACCACCCATAAAAAGTCTGGGTCAAGTGGTTTGCCTCGTATCATACAAGCATAAGAGCTGAAGTAAACACAGTTCTCAGCAGAGGTTTTTCTCCTGCAAAACGCGCTCACAATCTGCACGCCTGATCTCCACAACCAGCCTGCTTTGGAAGGAAAAATCAAACTCTGATCCAAAGTTTGTTGACCACAGACTTTCATTCCTTAGGAGCTTCTGGCCTTTGGGAAAAAGTAAACCTAACCATTGAGACTACTGCCATGGACCATATACCCTCCCTTAGGCAGGCATTTTATCTTTTGAGTGGCTTCTTCTAACGCCTTAATTTCTTAATGTGCCTATCCAAGACAGTTTCAAAATGTAGCAAGTTCTATATTCCTGCAGAATATTAGCAAGTAGGGATTTTTAGATTCATGATGGAGAGATCTTTGCCTTGGCCTATCAGTTTATGTAGGTCAGCTACTAGCTGGAGTAGAAGGACAGTCTGTGCCACTGGTTTTTAGTGCTGACAGCAGAGAAATGGTGATACACTGAATTTTTGTTCTCTGTTACAAGGAAAGAAAGAAATAATGGTTACAGAACCCTGCCTTAGCTTTCCTTACCTTTTTATCTCATGCCTTGAGTCCTATGGGAGACTACATGAAGGGAAAACATTCCCTAAACCAGTCAAACTTACTTCTTGTAGATTACGTATAGTGAAAAACAGAAGTAACTGAAACAGTGGCTTAAACCTTTTCCTGAAAACATTAGTTTGTGACCAGTTCAGCTGACAAACAAGAACCTAACATGATGCCATGAAGTCACTTACGTATGTTGAAAATACTTTCTCTGCTCCCCAAGTTAAAAGTCTAGGCAGATAACTTCAGCTGAACTGTCCTATACCAACACAAGTTTCCCTGCTCGCTTAGACCTTTTCTCTGTGCATTTGTTTTTATAACTTTACTAGAATTTAGAAGAACACTTACAGATGAGACTGTTCACAGGTGAAGGCAGGGCACAAACGCTATTTACAGCAATGCCACACTTGATGCCGTGTGCGAACTGTGCTGACAGGGACACTATTTTCTCTCTTCTTCCCAACCAATTCTGGCACTTGTGATGTGATGGCGAGACAGCTGTAGAGCCAGGCTAGCTTGACTATGCATTCTGGTTGTTCAGCTGTGACTTGGCTCCTGGAGATCAGACAAGCATACGAGCTGGCAAAGCAGTGTATGCCAAGGATGCCCTGTTTGTGATAGTCTGATGGACTCCGCCATGAAGCATCCTAAGTTCTCCTTCGTTTTGGTGAAACCCTGACCTGCTCTCCTGTGCTTTAGCAGGCTCAGGCAGACAGGGCCTGCTCCCTGGGCGAGGTGCACTTGAATGGAGGTGGCACAAGGCAGATCTTAACTCATCACAAAGCAGACAGTTCAGCCTGGTGCGCTGCTGACTCCTACTGTGTGAACGCAAGTACAGTAAGACCTAAAATGCGGAGAGAAGCAAACTGGATGTCGCTGTATGTTATCTTTGGCCCTTCTAAGGGGAGCGGCTGGCGGGAACGACCCTTCAAGAGGCGGCCCCGCCGCGGCCTTGAGGCGGCAGCGCGGGCCGACCGCGCCCACTGGCGGCTGCGCCCCGGCATTGAGCGGGCAGGGCCCAGGAAG